>NW_024884253.1:38031073-38051996 GCF_019232065.1 Centrocercus urophasianus
TTTTTTTTTTTTTTTTTTTTTTTTTTTTTTTTTTTTTTTTTTTTTTTCCACAAGGTGTTGGAATTATCAGTCATGAATAGCATATAAATGCAGTTATGTTAATTACAGAAAAGCCTCGGGCATCTTTGAGGGATAGTTTGTTGCTTAAATCAGGTGAAAGTTAAACCCTTCTGCAAGGTGAAATATGATCTTGCACATGGCATTGGAATTACTGCCATGTTTAAAACAGCGGATGGATGGAAGGTGTATGTTTTTACAGGTAATGGAAGCACAAATGCAAGTATTATAGGGCTGTATTGCACATGACCTCCTGTGCATCTCAGGGTAGAACTAAGTAAGATAAAGTTTAGTCTTATGGTTGGGAAAGACAATACAATAATATAAGCAGCTGCAATCCTGTTTCACGTCCCTGCACACTCAATAAAACAAGTGTAAAAAGGAGTATACTGCCCCAAGGAAATTGCTTTCTGAAGCTCAAACCATAAAAAAAAAGCCACATATGTCCAAGTAGTTCCCTTCTGATTTCCAGGGCTTCCCATGTCTACTCCAGTGTAACATCAGAAGGCTGAATGAAATTCATCTGTTTACTCATGTGCTGAACATTACACCTGTGTTTAAGTGTCTCACTGAGATGACCCATAAATTTCAGTAGAACTTAATGTGTGAAGTTATGTACTTCAGCACGTACAGGATAAAGATCTGACTGCAGTCAAGAGCTCAATGCATCTTTTCTTTTTGTAACAGCACCTTTTGTTTTTAGATATTTTCTCAAATACTAAATATTATATATTGAGAAAGAGAAATCACTGTCCCTGCAGAAACACAAAAAATATTCGGAGGTCATAGTGGTGAGCCCATATAATTTGTTTCCTTAGCTACTACTTCCATTCTGACTTAACAAATCATAAACTGTTATGCATGTTCGTTTTCATATTTTTAATATATCAACTAGTGATGTGATAAATGAGAGAAAATAAAATTCATCTGTTGGAAATTTTATCCATTATATTTTAAAAAATATATTGTTCAGGGTCTTTTACAGATGTTGCATGCTTTTTTTTTTTTATTGTACTGAAATGCTGACAGAGAAACATCCTTAGGCTCCTGGTGACATAATTTTTAACTGTACGATATGTGTTTTCTCGTTATTAAATTTTCAGGAATTCTCTAGTAATCTGACCACAATGTGGACTTTTGTTCATAGACAATGGGTCAGTGAGAATGGTTGAAGGGATTTCTCACACATATGTGACAGTGAGGATCAGGACCTAAATTGTGATTCACATCAGTATCCTGGTATGACTCACAGATCATAGTAGGCTAACACTTCAGAATCAGTACACTGATCACATTGCACTAGAAATAGCTATAAGCCAAAGAATGAACTGCATAGATTCCAAGTGACTTCACTGAATCATTACATTAACAAATCAAAGAACTCATTGATTCGATTTTTGTGGGTTTATGAAGTTTATCATTCTGGTTGAAGTGAGATGCTCCTTGAAGTAGAGGGAGACATTCTCTCAATCTGCATAAGAGTTGAAGAATAGGCAACAGTTATCATCTGTAAATCACAGGTATTTTTCTTTCTTTCCCTATTTATTAAAATAGGTAAATGAATTCTTGCACACTATGAAAAGGTTGGGCCTACATCAACATATGTATAGTCCTAAGGGGAAGGATCCCTCCAAAGAACATTGATTGACATAAATTATTTCTGTATGAAAACCATCAACAGTCCTATCATCAAAGCTTTCAGTAAACTAGATAGATGATTTCTGTGACATCTTGAGAGTGAGATCTTCATTTTCCAGTCCTCATTGCACCCACTGCATTGCTCTTTCTTCTCCATTCTTTGCTATACCTCAAAATTCATCACATGTTCAACTTTATAATGGATAAAATATACTTTAAAAAAGCATTTTTCAATGATATATTGTATAAGATTTAGATGTAAATCAGAACCAACTTTTCCAAAATTAATTTGTTTGATACCTGAAGCATCAGATCCCTGCATTGTATTTGAAGAGTATGCTGCTTCTTGGCTTGTGGACAGGGATGACACACAGTTTGTATTCCATTTGGGGTATGTCACATCCCATGACACAGAATAATCCAACACAACCTTTTATAACATGACAGATGTATGATATTGTATTAGAATTTTTATGAAACACTGTATCTTAAAATCTGGGTACTCACCCACGAATCGGCTGTATGGTTGCCAGCACCCTGTTAAGTGAAAGAAAGAGAAAATAGCAAACTTACTAACCAGTAACTTCTGCTTTAGTTAAACACATAAGAGAGGTCAAATTTTTGCTTTATATGAAGTCTTGCTTTTCTCCTACTATAATGCTTCACTTTTCAAAGATAGCTGATGATGTTACATACAAGGCAGATGGGTGTAAAAGAGCAAATGGCACTTTTGCATGTAGTTTTCCAGCACAATTTTAAACCCTCCTCTACAGCCCTGACCTATCCCAGACTTAAAAAGAGAGCTTTCGTTGTATTAGTTTATTATGTAAAGTTAAATGCAAAAAGTTCTGTGTATTTTCCTGTTGTGTACTTTTCCAAGTGGATCTCAGCTGTGCTGTCTTAACTCTCGCTCCCTTAGGATGAGAGACAGCAGATGGGGTTAGGGCAGAGGGCTGATGCTTCTGACAGCAAACGGCCTGGTTGTTGAGTGGAAGCTGTGAGCGTCAGGAAGCTCCTTTTCCCCAGAGAACCAACAAACCACTGAAGAAAGTTGAAAATGAGCCCTTTGAGAAACGCTATTAAAAGTAGTAAAAAATTGCAATTGTGCAGATGATGTGCTGCTGTGTGGTTATTCGGATGCTAATGAGTTTGACATTAGGGAACTCAAAGGGTTTACAGCTACTCCCTTATGTGATTTAGTTCTTTATTGGCAATCTTTGAGAAAATAAATGAAAAATATATTGCTAATAAATGCATAGCATGATAGGATTTTAGACCAAAACCTGTTAAGTTTTAGGCTTAGGAAGTGATTTGTTCACTATTGTAGCTATTCTTAAGAGATCTTTTGTTTTAGGGTTAGTGTGTTTTGAATAAGAACAAGACAAGACAGGTAGATAGTGATAGCTTTAATATTCCTTTTGTGTTCCTTTTTTTTTCTTATTTTTCTTGCAAATGTTAAAAAAAAATAACGGGGAAAGAAGGCTTTGAGGGTAAGCAGCATCATTTTCCAGCAACATATTGGCTAAAAACAGCTTTAAAAATCTTCTCAGTACTAGGCTGTTTTGCTCTGTTTTTTTCTTCCCTCTTCATCATGTTGCATCTGCTGTCTGTTTTGCTACTTTGTAAAAGCCTATTTATTTTAATTAAAAGTTATTGATGGGATTCAAATAATATTCTATCTATTGGGACTCAAGCTGAATTTAGTTACTATCTAAGATGTTGCCTGCCTGAGAATCCATTTAAAGTGAGGCTTTCCAATTTCAGAAATGCAGAATTACAAGTTTTATTGGAAAAACTTCATTGGGTATAATGAAAGAAATAGTTAAATTTCACCTTGAAGTTCCAGAAATTTATCTGCAAACTTTCTCATTAAGTAGAATAGATAGAATGAATTAGATAAGTCTTACTAAATACACTGTATACTGTTTGAAAGCTACCCATAAAAATTGCAAGTGAAAGTAAAATTTTATAATTTGATTATTGATGGCAGGAGAGATATATATATTCTCTGTGTAATAACTAATCACAGACAGATCTGATCAAGTTGCAAGTGCATTCAACTTTCTTTAGGTGTTTGAATGGTGTGGTTATTCCTTATTTCTGAATGCAAGGTTATCAGTATTGTACACTCAGATAAAAATTTCAATTCTCTCTCATCATTATTGTTGGTTTAGCATGAGTTTCCTTACAGAAAATAATAAATATTGAGAGTGGAGAAAAATCAAAGACATCTCGTATTTGGTTACAGTGAGAATGTGGTCAGTCTGACCTAGTTTGAGCATTGATATTCAAAGCAAAATACATAAATAGATTCTAAAAAATTCAATGATTTTATTTACATCATTACTGAAATATTTTAGACTGCTTATCGTTTATTTCATACCATGTGCTAAATCATATTTGACTTTGGATTTTTACATAAAAACTGTGCTTTTCTGTATGTGTTTTAAGAAAAACTTAAGGTCTATGTGATAAACTATTGGAGAGGGCAAACTATATTTTAAAAGTAACACAAGAAATTATTTCTACTTTTTAAAAACATCATGTGCCTATGCCACATTTTTCATGAAAAAATAATAATTAAAAAAAAAAAAAAGAAAGAAAGAAAAAAATGATTCTTTGCCTAATATAAAAAGTGTCCTCTTCCATCTATGTTTTCTTTAGTATAGCTGGTTTTTGGTTATATTTTCTTTTTCAGAGAATGAATTTCAGGATTATCTGTTAAATCGGGCAAGACGTCTCGGGAAGAGTGAACCTGGTCCTTTCGAATCTGCACATATTGTCACCCAGAAACACGCAAAGGTGGGATAACTTCTTTAAAAGAATGAATCTGAATCAAAATGCATCTCCATAAAAGTATTAGATTACTTTGTTGTGTTTTGTGCAGTATGACTACATTTCTTTTATAGTATCTGCTGTTTTAAGAACAGAAATCTTAAAAATCAGGTATAAAAATAATGAACTATTCAAAAAGATGGAAACTTCTGTAAATATGTAGAAATTCTATTTTTTTCGTTTCTGAACTATGTTTCTTAAAATTAAATGCCAACAAGAACACAAATACATTTTAATCTATATGACTTCGAAAGTAAGAATGTATTTCATAATGCATTGCTTAAATTCAATCTGAAGAATAGCTTATTTGTGAATTTATTTTTTTTTTTAATGAATGGATATTGATTTACTTTTGTTGCTGTACATTTACTGAAAGGTCTTTAGATGTCAAGGCAACGCTTTTTTTTTTCTTTCTGTTTGAATATTGACACAGTCTTTCTTCAATAGGAAGAAAAATGATATTTAGTACACAGTAGCCCAGGAGATAGTGACAAGACATTAAAGTACATGGAAATAAAAGTACAGGAAACAAGCCCCCAGAAAGTAGGATCATCTTATGCCAAGCTGCCTTTTACCATGGTGTACTTTATAATTTTTCTGTAAATTTAAAAAGCTAGCAGTTGCCCCTAATTTCATAAAGCTGTATCTCTGCCCTCTAAAGCCTTGGTAAAGCAGACTAATAGAAATACTTGGCACACATTGGTTACCTAAGGGAATAATAGAACTATTTGCTGTAGTCGTTTGGCAAAAGGACATAAACATATGGCTTTGGTTTATATTCAGCACTGCCAGTTGTGCAAAGTTGCATGGATGAAGTATACAACAGCAGTGACAACTCAGAAATCAGAAGTGAGAATCAAAATAAATCATCCTTGTTACAAAGTTATTCAAGCTTGTCCCTGACTTAAGGTTTATTTTGCCACTGAACATTTTCAAGTGGTGATTTCAACATTAAAACATTATCTACATTTCAAAATTATGTACAACCCACAGCCAGTTGTTGATGATTTGTGTTATACTTTATGGTTTGCACTCAATGGATGTACTTGCTCATTTTATTTCCCAAGAAACAAACACATGTGAACTAGTTATTTCCATGACATTCAACTTTCTCTGATAGAAATGAAGAATAGCATTGTGTAAACTGAAGCAAAAGTTTCAAAAATAAAGATGGGATGACTACTTAAGTATGATTCATCAATATCAAATAACAAGGTTTGTTTTCAGTAGCAGTCTTAAAGAACACTTGCTTTTTTTTTCTCCTTCCTGGACATCAACTTGTTATTAAAAGAAAAGAAGAACAAGCAACTTTAAGCCACAATGCAAATAATGTTCCTGAAAATTGTGTCTTCACATCTTTTACTTTTTTTTTTATATACTTCCAATAATCAGAAGATAGGAGCTTTCCCTAAAAGTTGCTATACTTGTGCTTTCCATTTTCTTCTTGCTCTGTAATTTTCACTGTCAGTCATCAGTGAATTCTTAATATTAAAAAAAAATAAAAGCTATCTTAGCGAGATGGAAAGATACACTTAGCACACATATGTACACAAACAACTGAATGCTACTCTGTACTTCCAGATGTAGGAAGTAGGATGTAGGAAATCCTTTCCATTGTGATACTGTTTAAAAACAAAACAAAACAAAACAAAAAACCTTAATGTCAGTATTTTGTTTTTGTATGTTAGATTCTTAAATAACTTGTTGAAAAGAAATAGTAAAATGTGGCTACTAACAGCATTGAAAAATATTGCTGTAATGATATTACGTGTTGTCGGAAGAGACACATGCTATGTCATGTCACCTTGGGGTACAAGTAGCATATAGAGATCTTTGCAGTACAAAGCAGTGTCTGACGTCAATTTTGAAGTCTGTGGCTTGTGTTTCAGAATTAAGGATGGACTTGTGTGCCTTAAAAGGCATCATTCTTTTTCCAACTAAGTTCATTAGTCAGATGTAAATGTTTTCTCTACACGAACGCATGTAGATTACAAACAGTGAAAAGAAGAGAAAAACTATTCTTCTTTTCATAACTCTCAAAATCAGCAAAGTTTTGTCACTGAGAAGTTGCTTCCCGTGTTTCATTTTGAAAACATAACTTTCTGTTGGAAAATCCCAGGAAAACTTTTTATACCTTACCCCTAAATAAACTGGTGATTTAGTTACACAAAAGGAAAGTGACCACTCCAGGAACATGAAATGTGCTTATGTGAAATCATTCATGCTTGTTCAGAGAGCAGAGCAGAAATTAGAAAATGCTCTTACTTACATTAAGAGAAAATTTGAGCAGAATTTGTGATATCGTGACTCCAATCCATTTACTAGGGTCTAGTTACTGCCTTAGCCTTCTGTCCCAACCACAAATGAAGGAAGAAGAGAGGGAGTATCACACTGAAATTCACAAAATCGAACAGAAAGCATTCATAAAGACTGACATTTGTTGGGACATACATTCAGGAAAAGCATTCAACATTAACATCTACAGTACATTTCTAAATCATGGGAATATGGCATAACTGAAGGAACTCTGAGGCAGGTATTTATTTCTTAGATGACTTTCTTAATGACTTAGGACTGTGTATCTGCTAACTCTCTTTTTGTCTCTGTGTTTCTGACTATTATCTCTCGTTAATTCTTTTTGAGTCCATTAATCAGTTTCAACTCAATTTGAAAGGAAAGTGCTTAGATGAATTTAAATCCTGTCACATCAGAGAATCTGCTAATAAGATCATAGAATCTAGCTATAAGATTTAGTGGAATTAGTTTCACTATGCTTAGAATTACTACTCATCACTATTAGATATATTTCTACTTGTGAATCTTGCCACTAAAACATATGGGAATGCAGCTCAGAGTAAAAAATTCCTGGCTATCGTTTAGATATTATCCTGATGGAGAAAAACATTTACAGGAGGACATCATGTATGGATTTTATACAGAGAAGAGCTAGCTATCTCTTATGACTGTTTGTCTTAAGACGATGTGTGTAGTGGTAGGGCGGGCCAACCATCCTTGAATTTGGGAGCATGAAGCATCATCCAGAGTCCATCCAGTCTTTCCAGTACGCAGCAGTAATAAGATACGTATCTGAAATTCAAATCCTGATAGAAATTTGCCTCATAAAAATAGTCAGGCAGAATTTCTTATTTAGTTTAGCACTTTCATTATTCCAAGGATGTTTTAAAAGTTTGAGTACTTCTTGCTGACTGCCTGTGGCTGTAATTTCATGTAAAACAATCACTATGCAGGTAAAAATAATAAGGCAGAATCTTAATTCTTTTTTTTCTTTTTTTTTTTTTTTTTAGTTTTTAAACATACCGTATTCAGTTAATTTTCTATAGATTTAAAGCTAATGATGCATGGGACTTTAGTAAGTTGTCTTTATACAGTGTATTCATGATGATTCTTTTAATATGTGGCTTGCAGTGGGCTAAACAGCACAATAAATTTCAGAGTTGAGTTGATTAAACATCTCTCATAATTTCAAATTATTGCAAGGAAAGAAAATCAATAGAAAAATCACCTACATTGATTTTACTGTTGGTTTTCACTCATTGTGCAGTTTTTAAATATTCATCACAGTGTAACATGCTATTTAGACCAAAGTAACTGCTGTTCAGTAGAAGCAGTGGACACTTTCTGTTTCATAATTAAAAGAGCAGCACTGTGATTGGTGTGGTATTTATTATGAAATGATGACAAAGGAGTACCAGTGGTTTTAATAGTTTTAGCTTACAGGAGCTGTTGTTAATTTTGTCTGTAGAGTTGCAGGTGAAATAATGCACAGTGGATAAATAGTCTATATTGGTTTAACTGAACATAATATATAGTGTGTTCTGGAGTTGTTTGTCTCAATAGACTATAGTAATCAAAAGTAATGAACCTATTATGTGCAGGACCTTGGAGAGCATAGAATGGCAGTAAAAGTGTGGCACATAAAAGGTTTATTAAAGGAAATTAAAGTCCATCATTGCCACACCTGCTCCCCTATTATAAGTCTATGGCAGGTCAGTGCCTTCAATCACAACTCAGCATCAGAGAACAGAGCCATGTTTCCCATTACCATTGCAGTCGCATTGCTAAAACTCGCTCTCCAGGTTTTAAGGATAGTGACAAGCAAAGGCTGCCAGCAGCATTACTACGTAAACACAAGCCACTTGTGTTACTTCCCTGCTAATAATCAACAACAGATGTAAATTTAAACAGAGAAAAGATAACATTACCTGGGTTTGAGATGAATTCCAATCAATTTATACTTTTATTTCAGATATCATTAACCTGGGTTCTAGAATTAGACTTCTTCAAGTACATGAATAGCCTTTTCATATACTTGTGTTCTCTCCTACAAATAGGTATTTTGATTCCTGTTGTTATATATGATGCAAAACCACATGCAACAGCAAAAAGGAAAAAAAAAAAAAAAACGGGAAAATAGAGAAATGTTTTTTAACCACTATCAAGGCTGACTTTATTCTTTCATTCTCAGGTCAAATTTGTCATATTCTGCAATGCTCATTCAGATTCAGACCTTCAGGACATCTCAGTAGTCTGAGTCATATAAAGCTAAAAATAGAGCATCATCAGATCTTCAAACTCTATGAATAGAAAAAGGTATAAACAGCTTCTTGCATCTTCCGTCTGTGGGGCAAATCAGTACTGCTGATCCTCAGGAAAAAAAAAAAGAAAAAAAAAAAAAAAAAAAGAGTGAAATAATGGAAAGAGTCTATTGACACAGCTTTTTATTTTGTCACCTTTTGCAGGAAAAAATTTGTAGATGTTGGGCATAGAGAACTTCTGGTACCCACAGAATCTAGTTACCTATTGCCTGAAAGAGTTACATAAATCAGATGCTGATCCATGCAGTTGTTCCTTCATATTGATCTGCAGACTGTTGGATCATTACCATTTCACAAACAGGGAAACTACAATTAAAAACAAAGATAGGTAGTAAGATGCTACCATAATATTAAGAAGAATTACAGAGTTTCTGCTGTTTTGCCTAGGCAAAAATTCCTCATGACAGATTCTTCCACACACCTCCCTGGACATGCTCAACATTACATGGTTAAACAATCTGCTGTATACCACTGCAGCTCTTCATGAAATCTTAATCCCTTCGAATTTCAGGGGTTTGTAATAAAATCCATGGATTGAAAACCTGCCCCCACAATTATGGATCTGGGCCAGATCCAAGACCAGAAGGTACATATTTCCACTACTAGTTTAGCTGTAGCCAAAAGTGTCATTTGAACAGCCATTCTTGCAAGGCCTCTCTTATTTCAGTTAGAAATCTGATGGCAGCAGCTTATCTTCTTTTTCTTTTTTTCTTTTCTTTTCTTTTTTTTTTAATGTAAAATACAAACCTGATCTTATGTTCTTCCAAAGGCTTATACACATCTATAATGGTTTCTTTCACTAGAAGTTCTACAAGATTTGAGATTTGATTAAGTGATGAAGTGTTCCAAACTGGACATGTGCTGTAGTCAGCATTCAGGCAAGAGTGTTTCGTGCTCTAAAATGAACTTATCAGACACAGGTTCGATTGCAGCTCTTCTGATATGCTTCAGTTACAACAGTTATGTAGGATGCCTGTAGGCACTACTGTTTCTGGAACCTTTTCTTCCAGGAGGTGAATGTGGAAAGCAGCACTCACACAACATTGCCATTTCTAACCTTATACCTTCAGCTAACACCTGTAGACCTTGTCATTAAACCTAAAGAGTCACTCATTACCATCACTTTATTAAACAAATCTGTGCCATTAAAGGTATCTCCTAGGTATTTACTAGATATTCACAGATGGCTTTTTATCTCTTTGACAAGATTAATAAGGCATGATTATTCTTCTTTCTATTACTGTCTAGCCTTTGGAAATGTGGAAAAAAAAAAGCATTGGAGATTTTTTTTCTCAATGGCAAAAGAAATGAATTAAAGACTTTGTGTTAATATTACAGATGGATGCAGATGGGGAAAATAAAAAGCTGCGCACACGCTCAAAAGGAACCAAGGGTGAGTTAGCAAGCACATTCCATGACCCTGTGCCCAGCACACCATGAAATACGATAGTTCTGTGCATAGCCTCTAATGTGCAGTAAGAGAGTGTGTAGCTTCCTTTGGGTTGCTTTTTTAATCAATGTAGGACACAGACTGCTGACATTAAAAGGCATGATGTTATTAGCTATGGCTTAAAGAAAAGCAGAAAAAAAAATAAAAAGCAACTCTACTGTATACTATTTTCTTTGAGCTATTACAAAAGGAAACAAAGGTTATGTGTTTTATTATGCAAACATATATTTTCCATAGGGAGTAGAGCAAGACAATATTGAATGGATTCTTTCAAAATAACATACCAAACTTTGTCTCAGCCAACTGAATGTTTTTCTGCCTATTGCCATTAGCTATCAGTAAATTACCCGTGTAAATGCTTCAGAAGTAAATTTACCTTAATCAAAAAGTGCAGATGTATGCAATGCAGGAGAACCCTGTGCTTTTTTAAAGAACTGGTACTTGTGTTTGATTCTGCAAAGTTATGTCAGAGTTGTATTTCCCAGCTATTCCTCTCTTTTTATAAGGAACAGATGGAAATGCAATACTGAGAGATAAACAGGCACTTAATGATCTCAACATCTGGAAAACATGATTGACTAGCAATACAGTCCTTTCAGGAGAATAACTTTTTATATTAATACATAACACTTTTTGTGACTCTTGATAATGATTGAAAAATTGAGATACATAAAAATAAATGTCAAAGATTTGCCTGTCCTGCAAGCATTTTTGCTTGTGACTGTTTTCAGAAGAACAAAGCATCCATCTTCCAATCTGATTTTAAAGGGAATTTTGCAGTATTGGTATTGTCAAAAAAGGACTAGTTTGATTAACTGACATAACGCAGAAATTCTAGGTTGTTAATATCATGCCTTCAGCTTGAAGCTGTAGTCAGAGTGAAAAATTAAAATGTAGTTTGGCTTAATTCTCTATATTCAAATGACCAAAGGAGTGTAACATTCCAGATTCCACTGAGAAAATGGCAGAGAATATGAGATGGAATGCTATCCACTGCCCATAGATGAGGGGATAAGTACAAAAATGATAAAAATATTAGGTCTCTGAAGTATCCCTCAAAAATGTTCTCTGAAAGTTAAGTAAAAACATATATTTCAGAAGTATAAGAATAGACAACTTAATGTTACGGGATCCAAAAGATATTGAGTAGGGAAGTTATTCAAATCTCAACATTAGAGTATATCTTCTCTGTTAAAAGAGTCTCTCTCTGAGCTAACAGGTGAATCAAATTCAATAGAAGATTTTATATTCATACTCTTTTCACTTAAGAAGATAATTGCATCTTTCTAAAATTTATGAATTTTCTTTATACTTTTAATACACATACAAACACATGTATGAACCAGTAGCTCTTGAGTGTTTTCCCAGAAGCTAAAAAAAAAAACCACAAAAGTTGCCTGTGCAACATGAGAACCACCTGTTGGCTTTGCCAATATGCCCATTATGTTGGCTTATGCCATTATACTCGTGTGGACAGCTTTCGTCATTCCCAAATTGAATTAAAATTCAGAAAAAGCAGAGATTTCTTATGCTTTCAACAAACACGTGCCATTCTTTCTATTTATTTTTTTCTTATTATTTTTCATGTTTGTTTGTTGTTGGTATTTTTTTCTTTTTTCCACTGAAGATTATGTTTCAGGTTTCATTCATCCTAAAATAACTGAGAATTATATGTTCAGTTAACATTTGCCACTGGTAGCTAGAATCCCGTGGTTAGCATGAAATAATCACCTGTGTTTTGATGACTGTTTCTCAATCATCAGATAGGCAGGTGCAAGATTGCAGAAAACACAAGTCTGGAAATGTAAACTAATTCATTCTTTCCTTCTGCTTTTATTAACAGTTCAAGTGGACTCTATAGCTCAAGAGCTCAGGTAAGAACTCATATTATTTATTTTTTCCAATTTTACTTTCTGATTTTATCAATAAATCCTTATCCAGGATATTGCTATCAAATAGAAAATCCAGAATATGCAGTGGCTTAGCTTTGCTCTGACAAAATAATGTTCTGATGCAGATACACTTTTAAAATACACCAAAAATGAAAGCAAAATGTTAGCAGTGATTATGCAAGCATAATAAAAAATGATGCACAATTTGCCTATGTCAAGGCACACAACAAAAAAACCTGTGGCTTATGATCAGTTTTCAGTCTTGCATTGTTGTAATAAATATAGCATTTTAACATCTGAACATTCCAAGAGCCATGAACTTATATGGTTTTTATTGGATGGCTTTTATAAAACCAGTAGTCTCTGTCTATTTCTGTAAAAATTCTAAATATGTTCATTTTTCATCAAGTACTTACTGAGTTTCAACATATTTTAGAAATAGCAGAAAGTACTTTTCAAATTTGTGCAAAGAATGGCATTTCTGTCAAAACTACAGATTCTACAAGGATATACATACAGACCTTCCTAGTAAAGTTTGAATATCTAAATCTTATTAATATGGGCATCAGTTCATAATAGCTGGTCCAAGAGCATTAGAAAAATATTATGTAAAGACTGTTATATTTTCAGGACTCTATCTTGACAGAAAGAGCACTTGGAATTAAATACAAATTTTCACCAATACAAATTCACTCTTTATTCCTCTCAAGAGAAATATTTTCAGTAGGTGCTAATCCCCAGACTTATCCATCCAAAAAACAAATACTGCACCATAAATACTAAAAACATTTTTACCAAAAAACTGTTAAAAGATTTGCTCAAATTAATTTAACTTCGCATACTCAGTCTTCTTTACTGCATACAATTGAGCTGCATAGCAGGCATCTGAAGTATGTATCTGTGGATTCTTCCATTTGGGGAATAAAACCAGCTTCACATGATTTATTAGATCAGTCAGAATGCCACTCTCTCTTAACATAGGGCATGAAATATTTAGAGAAAGTTTTCTTTGCAGTTTAGAAATACAAGGGCTGGTCTGACAGTAATGTCTCCCATTTTATTATGTTGGCCCAAGACGTCAAGAGGAAGGTGTTGGTGGTATAGCAGTAGAGGTTGAACCTTCCCGCCAGTATCCCATTACATTTTGTTGCCATGCAACAGTTGGCAGCAAAGGGGCAGTCAGACAGAATGGCATCTGTCAGGGAAGTACAGATGAAGCAAAGGTGTGTCACTGAATTCCTCCATGCAGAAAAAAAATTACACCTATTGAAATTAATTGATGCTTACTATATATAGACAACAAACAAATAATGGTGGTGAGTATGCTGAAAAGTAGTGCTTTGTAGCAGAGAATCTGAGCTATCAAATACGTTATTGTGCTCTTTGTATCTTTGTCATTTCATGGAAATAAATAGGAAGCATTACTTTCAGAGCATATAATATTTAAAAGTTTTGTTTTATAATAAAAAAGAGGACATTGTAGTTTTTCATACATCTTAAACAAGTGCAATTGTAGGTTAACTTCTCAGATAAATTATTCATGGTGAGTCACTCATTCAGCTCTACAGTGAACCTCATTTTTCTGTATAGCTTCAGTTTCCTGAGATTTAGTGCTTCTCCTTTCTCCTCTGTTCATTCCTAATTTACACACCAGAAGGATGCATTAATCCAAAGAGGCAGTCATCCAAAAATGAGTATGGTCCATGTGTTCCTCAGAGAAAAATGTTTGAAAAATAGAGGATGTGCAAGTTTCTGCAACATCAGAGAAGCTTTTAATTCATTCATTATCAATTAATAAAGGTTTTCCTAAGCAATTTTCCTTCTCTGTATGAAATACCTGTTATTTAAGAACTACTATGTCATGGATTGATTTTTCTGCCGTTAGCATGAAATGCATCTGAAAAGAAAATACAGTAGTTTAAAACACTGAACTAATCATCCAAAAAGTCATTGTCTAGACGCTAACTTGGTGTTAACAATTTCTACAAAACAAAATTTCATATTGTGTATCTCAGCAGTCAAATGACTACTGACATGAGAGTCAAGTGATTGACTTCTTTGAATTTATTTGTGCATGAAAAATGAAGCTACAGGGACAAGAGCTGTCTTTTGAAAATGTAGCCTATGAACATATTCATATTACTCACACCTATATTATTATGGAAGAACTATTGAATGTTCCTTAAGAGTTAAAGAATGAAATAGTCTATTGTGTTCCCTGGATACTGGTATTGGAATGACTGTCTTTTCTGACCAACATTCTAAATACTGTGTTGGCTGAGAAATTTAAATCCAGGCATAATTAATTTCCCCTTTTCCCCTGGCTTATCCTATCTGACAAAGCACTTTTACACTCCTTATTGAGTTTCTGTTACAAAGTGCCTTGGGATACTTCTACATGAAAGGCACTACATAAGCTTGCATGCTCATATTGTGTTATTATTAGTTTTGTAACATTGATTGGTTCTAGAGCATTTGTTAGTCCTTTCTTATTCTTCAAGTTGCTTCACAAAAGTAGAGAATGAAACAAATATAAAGTAAAGCAGAGTTGCAATCACCAATTAAATACAGTAATGCATGAAAATGTTTCTTATCTAAATTTCAAGGGATACCCTCTTGCTTGAATTCAAAATGGAATTCAATACTAAAAAAAAATTCTTAGAATTGATTTTAGGAAAACAAAGACTTCACCAAGAAATCTGGCTAATAGTTTTGCTATTATCCATCTTTTCCTGAGAAATATGACCATCATTCTGCTAAAAAATTAAACCCTGAGACAAACAACACTTTCAGTGCCCAGGTGTATTGTTGTTGTAGTAGCTGTTATTCTGCTGAGTAAAATAATTAAATTTCTCTTGCACTGCACTGAGTTTCTATAATATAGTACCTTTCTTCCACCTGTTGACCACCTATATACAACATTATTTCTATTTAAATAATATCTGATGTCATGTAATAATATGCCTTGAAAATTTTCAAATTTTAAAATCATAGGATTTTCTTCAAATATAATAGGGCCCCCAGCACAAGAAAGACACAGAGTTCTTGGAACTGGTCAAGAGGAAGGCCACTAAGATAATCAGAGGGCTGGAGCACCTCTCCTATGAAGAAATGTTGAGGGAAATAGGCTTGTTTATCTTGGAGAAGAGAAGGTTCCAGAGAAACTTCATTTTGACCTTCCAATACTTGAAGGGAGTGTATAAACAGGAGGGGGAATAACTGTTTACATGGGTGGATAGTGATAGGACAATGAGAAGTTTTTTGAAACTAAGACGGGAGATTTAGGTTATACATTAGGAGGACATTTTTCACTCATAGGATGGTGACACACTGGAACAGGCTGCCCAAGGATGTTGTGGATTCCCCATCCCTGGAAGCATTCAAGGCCAGCCTGGATGTGACTCTGTGCGGTCTGGTCTAATGGTTGGTTGTCAAACCTGCACATAACAGGGAAGTTGAAACTAGATGATCATCGTGGTCCTTTTCAACCCAGGCCATTCTATGATTCTATTTTGTCAGTAGTTCAGATTTATAAGACTTTTTTTCCTGTATTTATTGTATAGATTATACTGCTGAAGTGCAGTATGCTAAACTAATACAACATTAATAACACTTCAATATAGAACTGTTTCTCCTGTCAGCCTTAATTATTTACTTACAAACTACATGGTTTGTACTTCTACACACAGGAATGAAGTGCTTTGGTCATTCCATTGGTAGCTTAACAACACACAAGAGATCAGTTTCTGTCACAATCTAAACTTCACAAAACAGAGCAAAATATAATGCATAATAGAAATGAGTTCTGAAGTCAGGAGTTTTCTGTCTCATACGTTCAAGTTTGAATCTGACATTTTTCAGTCATGACATCTCTGTTGTTGAACCCATTAACAAGAAGCAGAAAGAAAAGGTCTTCTCTTAGATTATTTAGTCACAGACGAATGAAAGGACCAGGATCTTCAGCTGTGCTAAGGATTAGAGTGGAAACCAAGGGGAAGTGAGGAATATTGGTATGATGTATTCTCATTATTGTGTTCTATTTAACAGATGGGATACAGTATGATGAACCATCTGTAGGTTATGGAGTAGCATCTGGGTCAGACCAAGGAAGAGCAAATTGGATTGATCGAAACATAGGATTATAAAAGCATAGATCAGTTTGGCCAGATCCATATCTGAATAGAAAGGGTTTGGTTTCTGGGTTATATACAGGTGAGAACAAGTCTTTCTGACTTCTGTCACTAATGTTTAAAGAAGACTCTACCACACACTTGTGCTTCAAGTCATGGAGAACATACATGCTCTCTGATCACTGTAGCTACACTTCCAGTTACGCTTCCCCTTACTATCAACAGTGTTAGAACATTTCTTCAAAAGGACTATTTCTTTAAGAAAGGTTAATTTTTGTTCGGAGCCCTTGTTTCACATGTGGGACATTGTAGATATTCAGATAAGTGATATTCAGATTCAGTGTGAATGAAAGTGCTTTACCAGAAAGGTGACAGAGCAGAGCTGCCTCAGATGTCTGTTAAAAGAAACAACTAGACACTTTACACTTTGCTGCTGTCTTTTGACTGGGAGCATGAAAAGCAAGGAAAGCAACCTTGCAATCAACAACGCTGAAGTACTTCAAAAGGTTTCTGTTGCTAACTTGTATTTGTCAACTTTAACCAAAATATTTAAGTATGTCAGTATAAATAAAAGTATTTACATGTAAGGAAAATCATTTTACCAGGTAATGTACTTATTATTTATTTTGCAATTTGGAATGTTTCGCTATTTTTGTCTAAGTACGGGTAGATGATATGTATCATATTATATCTGAAATTTAATTTCAGACAGCAATGACATGAAGGTAGATAGTTTGATACATAGAAGATATTTTGGCCACTCAGGAAGTTTGCAACACACACACACACACACACACACACAAAAAAAAAAAAAAAAAAAAAAAAAAAAAAAAAAAAAAAAAAAAAAAAGCCCAGCTGCATTTAAAAAGAAATAATTAAAATTAAATTTAGTTTAAGTAACTAAAATAATTTTTAAAATAACTGGTGTATGGGAACTGCTGAGTCACGGCCTGAACCTCTGATTGATCACCTGAGGCGAGCCAGGAGTCAGCTGGAGGAGCACAGGTGAAGGCAATTCACCTGTGCTGCTGGAAGGGATGGAGCCAGGCTCCACCCCTCCTAAACCTATTTAAGAGCTGGCTACCAGTGGGGAAGGGTCTCATCTGGAGATCCCTCCTTCTGGTGCTTTGTGATGAGCCCAACTAAGGGTAAGCCTTCCATTTATTCTCTTTTGTTTTCATTGTCCACTTTGCCTAACTCTCTTGGTTATATTGTGATTGTAACATGTTGATATCCCTTGATTATATAACTGGTAACTCTTTTTGTGAGCATCAGAAAATAAGTAGGTTTTGAAGAAGTGTTTTTATGAAAAGAAAGTCTGGTGGATTACCTCAGAAAGAAATGAAAGCTCTATTTAGATAGAAGGAGAAGTGGACACAAGATAAAATCATCCAAATAGGCTGGAAGACTGTCCTCAGTAGGAACTGCGAGTGTGATTGATTTATGTAGCTACCACTTTCGCAGTACTGTTATCCCAAAGAACTGCCTAAAGTTGAGACACTGACAGAGAAAGCAGTTTGTTCCTAGCTTATATGTAGAAAACTGTTGGGATTCTCCTTAGTTTTTTACTCGTAGTTTCACAGAAATTGCTTGTGGGCTTATATGTTTGGAAACCACTATGTTAAAGCAAATTGCTGTTGGAGTACATCCAGAGAAGGGCCAGAAAAAATATCCACAGGATGGAACACCTCTCCTATGAGGACAGGCTGAGAGAGCTGGAGCTGTTCTGTCTGGAGAAAAGAAGGCTGCAAGGTGACCTGATAGGATAGCAGTCTTTCAATATCTGAACAAGACCTACAGAATTACAGAAAGACCAAGGTTGGAAAAGACCTACAAGATCATTCAGTCCAACTATCCACCTGTTACCAATAGTTCTCACTATACCATATCCCTCAACACAAAATCCAAATGTTCCTTGAACACCTCCAGAGTCGGTGACTCCACCACCTTCCTGGGCAGCCCATTCCAGTGCCTGACCACTCTTTCAGAAAAGCAGTATTTCCGAATGCCCAGCCTATATATCCCCTGGCACAGCTTGAAGCCATTCCCTCTAGTTTTATCATTAGTTACACAAGAGAAGAAGCTGACCTCCAGCTCCCTACAACTTCCCTTCAGCCAGTGATAGAGAGCAATAAGGTCTCCCCTGAAAAAGAGACAGACTCTTAAGGAAGGTCTGTGGCAACAGAACAAGGAAAAATAGCTTCAAGCTCAGGAAGGGTAGATTTAGGTTAGATACAAACAAAAAAATCTTTTACAGTGAGGGTGGTAAGGCACTGGAACAGGTTACCTAGTGTTGTGGATGATTCCCTGACACTGGGGACTTTCAAGGCGAGGCTGTATCAGGACCTGGACAGCCTGATCTAGCTGTGGATGTTCCTGTTCACTGCAGGGAGTTGGACTAGATGGTCTTCAGAGGACCCTTCCAATTCTGAGGACTCTGATTCTTGATCTAATCAGCAGAGCATTTGATCTGAGACAAAAATCTTTATCGTGCTGGTTTTACTTATAACTGATTTTCAGTTAAACAATAAGCATATATATTAATAACATCTACTACCAGACTCTGGAGTTAGAAGTAGTTACTGTTTTCCCTATTGTTTGGGAAAGAAACTTCCTCCCTGCCCATCGTAGAAATTTAAATGAGAATGAGTCTTTGAAACTGTTAACTTTGACTTCTTATTCTAGGACTTCTGGCATAATCAAGGATGTCCTGATGTCACCAATAGTATTTTCTTCAATTCAAAATAACTTTTATTTCTTTTATGATGACATTCTTAGATTATCGAGGAATTCAGGCTACCATTCTAGTCAGTATTTTCCTCAAAGAATCTGTGGAAAACTGTTTTTTACTAAGGAAAAATTATTTTGTAATTGGTGTTTAACAGAAAACATTGAATAGTTAAATATAAACAAACACTGAACAGTCTGTATGTGGTACTGTTTAGAGTAAGGCAAAGGCAAGCGCATGATGGTCACAGACCTAATAAAATACTAGTGCTGAAATTCACCTGTGCTTATAATTATAGCCCACATATCAACTGTTCATATCATAAATAAAATTTTGTGGGACTGTCATGTCTAATATCCTCCCATGTTTCTTTCTTCATATTCTAGTCCTACTTTAAAAAGCCATCAAATTGTGAATTGTGCTTTTTTTGCTCTACTTTTCCTCCCCCTATGCCTTACTCTAATCCCCCTCTCTTCTACTCTCTTTCCTAGTGCTCTGAAGAGCTTATGGACCTCAGGATTTTTGCCCTTTTTGTAGCCCCCATATGTTTTCATACTTCAGATGGCACTTCCAATACTGTTAAATCATATCAATAAAGCAAAAACATTAGCATAGGAATAAATTCAAAATTCAAATATTCCTCAGTTTTTTCACTTTCAAATGTTCACATTAGTGAATTATAGCTTGCATTAAATGTTTGGAGCTGGTGTATAATGAACACCATTTTCCCTTGAAATTCTTAAATGAAATTATAAGTTGTAACAGAATGTTCATTCAAAAAATATAACCCTTGTTTCAGTGAAGAGAAATGAAAGGGTTTGGTTCTGACTGAGCACGAGTAATGACATTAACATTTTACAGGTAATCCTAAAATTGACAGTGATTTTACTTGACTTTTTAGTGAACAGCTCTCAATAACCATTAACGTAGCTGAAATAGGAACTATATCTTACATTTTCTTTGATATACCAATAGTTGGAGTTGCTCACTACAGTGGATCATTTGCCTAAGTCATACAGCTATTAAAACCTTTTGATTTATATTCTGTGACCTCTATCTTTTTCTCTGTATTTATTTAAAATTTACATTTCACATTTTCTTCTAATGTCTATCATGTACATTTCTAGCCAGCACCTGTAGTATCAGTGTCTTTTCTTGCATTAACATGACTTTTCATTTGGGTATGGTTCTACTGTTTTTCTCCTTAAAGTCTCATTTTTATATAAAAGCTACAGTGTGTAATTAGCTTAAATGTATTTTTTTTTTTTTAAATTGTTACTTTTTCCACATGTGGCAAGTCTGCACCTCTTTAACTGTGGCTGCTAGGCTGGCAGGCTGTTATTTGCTGGTTTTGGGGGTTTGTTTTGTTTTGTTTTGTTTTGTTTTTGCCTGAGAATTTTTTGCTTTGGGTTTTTTGGGTTAAGTGACCGGGCTGGATGGGGTCCTGGGCAGCCTCATCCAGTGGGTGGCAACCCTGCTCAAGACGGGGTTGTGGGAACTAATGTCTTCAAGGTACCTTCCAACCCAACCGGTTCTATGGTTCTATGGTTCTATGGTTCTATGGTTCTATGGTTCTA
>NW_024884253.1:38052006-38252686 GCF_019232065.1 Centrocercus urophasianus
TGGTTCTATGGTTCTATGGTTCTATGGTTCTATGGTTCTATGGTTCTGCAGTGTTCCTTGCTTTGAACTAAAAAATTTGTTATTTAATGTATTCCTGGAGGCATTATCTACACCATCAAAATTTCAGTGTTCATCAGCACATAGTAAATATCATCCTTCTAATCACGTGCTGGAATTTCAAGTTTTGTATGCCTTAGTGTTTTCTGTTGAGTGACAGAATGTATCAGAATGTTATGGCCCCAGATGGTTGCTTCTTATGGCAGATCCATTCTCTGTGAATGACCACAAGCCATATAGAGAATGAAATGTCAGACACAAATTTCTGCCTCACATATATCAATCATGAGTTTGGACTCGATGATCCTTAAGGTCTTTTCCAACCTGAGTGATTCTATGAGTTAAATATTACTACTAGCTGCATTGCTCTGTTTAACGGATTATAAGGGTGGATTCAGACAATAAAAACAGAGACAAAACAGACTACATGCAGGCAAAAGATGGCAAAGAAAGGTAAAGAATAAAGCCAGCATCCTTTTATGTTAAAACAGTTTCTGACAATGAATTACTTAGGATCCCATTGTCTGTTTTCAAAAGAAAAGGAGAAAAAAAAAAAAGGAAGTCTTATCCTCTCTTACATCTTCTCTAACCTAACCGAAGGAATTTGCATGGTTTTTATTTACAGATTTATGGCAGCTAGCAGGCTGACCATTCACATGTAAGTCTTTATGCATCCAGAGATTGTATGGATGATCTGTAGTTCTGACTATGAACTTAATCCGTTCCAAGCTGCATTCCTGGATTGGGTCCAAGAATGTATTATTGACCTAGTGAGCAGAGACAGACTGAGTGACTGACTAAAAAAGGGGGTAGAAAGACTGATTTGGCCAAGCTCTTGGGCACACATTCAGATCACTGAGTTTAGGAATTTCCTGAGTTCCGGTAAATAAAAAGTTTTTTCCAAACCGTCTTTTAATAAACATAACTTATCTGTTGTTAAAGCGTCCAAATCTGTCTCTAGCTATGTAGAATTCTTGAACTATGAGCATTAGAATAAAACTTTAAAGTAGCTACTAATTTCATGACATATTTAAATAACAGTATCTATGTATGATATATCTGAATATCATTATGAGCCCACAAGCTTCTAAACTGGAACAGGAAACTCAGAAAAGAGAATTAGAATCAGTGCTGTCCTCTGAGTTGTCTTTTCTGGGGAAAGAACCATACTGAAATAGCAAACTGTAGTTTAAAAAGAGAGAGAGATTTAAAGAAAAAAAATACAATTTCTTCAGCATGATAATTACATTTTAAGTTCTTATTCTAATCAAAATTTACCTACTGCAGCTTGAAATCCTTGTCTTTTAGCCTCTGGTATCACATGATTAGACTTCACCATAACTACGTTTTTTTTTTTCCTATGTTATTGCTGACTTACCATCACTCCACTCTTAACATGTATCATTTTATTTGCTCAGTCATTTCACAGTTCAGTTGTTCTTTTTGGTCAGGTGGCCTATAACATTTAGTTTACTGTCTGAAACATCTCAAGCTCAGTATATAATGACTCAACACAATTAGCCATTTCTCCCCAGTCTCTTTTCATGGGGGCTAATAAATCCTCTTTTACCAACAAGGCTGTAGCAACTCTTTTACTTTTCTTATATGTCTTTTCAAAATAAAATATATCTTTCAATATCATCCTCCCTCCGGCTTTCACTTATGATACAAAATTTTCTCCACTTTATTATCTGTCTCGTCCTGTTACTTTTTTTTTCCTAGCTAAATCTTTAATTTGTGTATACAGGCACACACTTTAATATATTAAAGTTACTGAGATAGTTTTGCTCATATTAGTGTTCACAATTCTCCTTTTATCTTTCTTCTCATCTATACCTCATATGCTTTCCTTTCATCTTGGCCTGGCTCTGGACTGAACTTTTCACAGCTCTGACATTTGAGAAAAAGATCATTGTCCATGTATGGTAGTTACCTTTTCTATTTGTGGAATGCCTTTTAACCCTGGAATGATTGCTTCAGTGCATAGGAACAAGCCCTGTACCTTTCATGGATACAGCTTGTAGGTTAAATGTTTTGGTTTCTATGGCTTTGTTAGAGACAGAAAGAGGTGAAATGCATTTTTGTGTCGTGTTATAATGAAAAACAAGAAATATTTCTATTTTCTTTAGTTATCTTTGTCATGTTCTGACTTTTTATCATCACTTCTGTGACATCAGTTCACCAGATCTAAATGACAAGCTAGTTTATTAGTTTGATCTCTTCCTATTTTTATGTTTAAAAATATTAATAAAAGGAAACTACTCTTATCTGATGAATTCCAAAAGATTTTTCAGGAATTCTCGTGTGCAGTTTTTTTCTGGTGATACACTGTAAGTGTCTCATAGTTCATCCATTGACTACAGTTTTCTCAGTTGCACATTTTTTTTTTTTTTTTTTACTCCTTGAAGTTCTTCAGCCAGACAATATGTTGCCACCTCTAACTTGTAAAGTAAGCAGTTGTTTCTGCTCATGTGTAATTTCCTCATGTCTCAAAATTCACAAGTATTTTTTCATTTTTGTAGGTAGGTAGAATGATCTTCTCATATAACCTGTGTTCCAGCACATTCTACTATTCAGTGAGCAATTCAATGACACACAAGATATCGGTTAAGTTTACTGTCATGTCCTCCAGAGTAGAATAACATTTGTAAATGGGAAGTACGTTTTAGCATGAAACATCAGAATGCAATGCTGTATAAATTTTGAGAATGTATGTAATACATAAAACAGACCAGGTACAGGGAGACATCATTTCAAGCTTCCAGTATTTAAAGAGAATTTATAAACATGAGAGAAATCAACTTTCTACACAGGAGGTTGGTAATAAGACAAAGAGGAATGCTTTTAAACTAAGCAGAGGAGATTTAGGTTAGATGTCAAGGGGAATTTTTTGACTCAGAAAGTGGTAAGGTGCTGGAACAGGCTGCCCAGAGAGGTTGTGGATTCCCTGTCCCTAGAATTGCGTGAGGTTGGATGGGGCCCTGGGACATCTCGTTTAGTGCTTGCTCTAAAGGTATGCAATCGTATCTGTGGCAGAGGAGTTGGAACTTGATGATTCTTGAGGTTCCTTCCAACCAAAATGATTCTGTGATGATCTTCCTAAGAATTTGGCTTGAAGAGTTCTGAGATAGTGCGAATTTGTTACTCTTGAGCTGTCAGTCTCACTGATGAAAAATGTCTCATTGAGTATATTCCTTAATAAGTAAACTTGTAAATAAACATATGATAATAAGTGATTAATCTAGAGGTTCTTACTCAATTAGAAGAATCATTTTTAATGTCATTTGATTGACCTTTTCTTAGTTAACTACCTGGCACCTATACTGATATTAGAGTGGAATACTGTAAATTGAATTACTATTGAATTATTATTTTTCCAAGGATTCAAACCTTTTGTATTCCATCAAAATTGATGCAATTTATTTTCTTCCATTAGAAAATTATGTTCTCTCCCTACTTGTACAATCTGAGAGTAACTTTTGTCATTTAAAAGTATGCTCTATCTAGTTTCCTAAGTTTAGGATTTGTCTTTGTATGTCGTCAGAATATGTGGATTCTTTAATGGTCAGTAATTTCATGGTACTGAGAACAACATCCTAGCCTTTGTATAATTAATAGTTTAAGCGGACTTGACTGATGTTGTGGCTTTTTAGACTTTTTGTGAACTCCAACTTCTGACTATGATGAGACATTGTCTTAATTGTCTTTATGCCTATGCTCACTTTTAGAGCAACCTGAACTAAGAATATTAACACTCACTCCAACTAGGCTATAAAATTTACATGCAGTCTCTGCAAACAATGAGGATTACTTAAGGAAACAGAACATAAATCTGACTGACTTAATCTGAAAACAAAGAAGATAATTGGATTATAGTCACTTTCCACCTTCCTCCTCAACCACTAATGTCTATCTGAAGATGCTGTAATTTACAGTATTTGAGTCTTTAGTTGCAGTGATGAGACAACCTATGTTGTGTTTCTTTTGAGTCCAATGTTTCATATCCTTTCAGGAACCTCTAGCATTCTTAGTTGCTGTGAACAATTACCTCAGTGTCATTTCAATCAACATATGATCGTCCCCTTCCTGTACCCAGTACTAGTCATTTCTCCTGATTATCATCAGCTTATGTGGAGCTCAGGATTTTTTGTTTGAATTTGAGGGATTAGTGACATATAGCTGTAGCCTAATCCCTTGGGAGCCACTAGGCAGTTAGAATCCAACTCATCTATTTCTTAGGTTGCTAGAAGATGTAGAAAAGGACTAAGGTAGGGACATTAAGGATTTCTATGCCTTTTCAGTACTTCCACAGCTTTCACATTCTTAGAAGAAAATCCAACTATGACAGAAAATTGTAAGCTATAGGTTCAGCTTTGAGTAACGTGTTCCTGAATCCTAGAATATAAACTTTTCTCACTCTTAAGAAATAAGTAGTATTTGATAGAGAGTTTAAGAAATAAGTAGTATATGATAGAGAGTAATGGGACACCTGCAAATCTGTGAACAAACTTGATCAAGCCCTAAAGAAGCCAAAAATATCTTTACTCACAATCTAATTAAGGAACAGTTAGGCTAACCTTCTCCTTTTTCTGCTGGTGTGAAATTAAATTAAAAAAAGACAGATCAGAAGAGCATATATCCTTTAATTGAAATCCAGTAGTTTAATATTTACCTTTGTGACATAGCTATCAGTCAAAAGGTAACTCAAATTAAGAATTCAGTTGTTTTCTCCACAAGCTAAAATGTTCCATTAAGTACTCTTGTGCAAACTACACGAAAAGCAATCCTTAAATACAAATCCTTAAATAGTATTAGACAATACATGAAAATTCCTTGATATTCAAAGACAGATATTTTTGTCCTTATGCTAAGGAGCATACACGAGAAGAGGTGTGTTCTGTTCTTATTATTTTACCTGACATCCATTATAGACAGTAGTAGACACCAGTTATCAAGCTAAATGTACCCCTGGTTTTATCCACTGTAGCAATTCTTATGTCTGTTACCATGCTTTACCAACCTGCAGGCTGCTTTGAATAATTAAAAAGAAAAAATTCCCCAGAGGTTGGAAATCTTGACAACATACTAATGACAAAAATCTTTGCTGGCTACAAAAGGTCAGGGTAAAGGTTTGACATACACACTGCTTAGATGAACTGTTTACAAAAAAAAAGATGGACATGACAATTAGACAGTCTTCAGTATTAGGAGAAACTATAGACTGTGAGGATTGCTCTCTTCTTAGGCATTGCTTTGTGAATGCAAACCAATGCACCACTGTATGTCTATATTACCAGCGTCTGTCTCAATACATGCAAGTAGATCATATATGTCTTAGATATTAACCTATTAACCTTTTGGATCGTACTGTAGCTGACACAAGATTATTTTTCCAAAAAAAACAAAAAAAAAAAAAAAAAAAAACATAAAAAAAACTCTTCATTATAAAAGTGCTAAAATTATTTATTATTCAAAAAATATTAGTACATTTAATTTGGGGAAGAAGTGTACATTGACTTTGAGCACAAGAACAAAAAGAACTTCCCCTGGTTTATGAGCCTCACATTACCAAATAACCTTGACAGCTGAATCAGTGTTCCATGACAACAAGCAAGCCATTGATAAATAGCAACAAAACTATTAGACGTTGAATTTATGAGATGAGTAATAGAGAAGCTAAATTATAGGTTTACCATTTGAAAAACTGCAGTATGACAAATCTGTTCTAACGTGTGTGTGTGTATGTGTGAATGCACAGAAGGAAGAGAGAGAAATGGAAACTTTTAAAGACAGATATAACATAAACATGCCATGGATATTAGAAATGCACAAATATATTATTTTATGTGAACTAGTGAAATTCAGTGTCCATTATGAAGTAATAAACAAATCATGTGTAAGTAATTGAAAAAGCTACCACTTGTGAAGTTGTCTTCCTGGTTTTATTCTCATTTTTATTTTTAAGCATTGTGATGTAGGAAAAGGGAAATTGTGGTAAGTAGTAGATCTTTAAACTGCCTATTGCAAACTAGTAGATTCCATTTAAAACTGAAGCATGAAGAGTCACCACCAAAAGCAAGAGTATGTTCTTCTGGAGTTCAAAAACCTCTTCTTGGTCTGTGGAAAGTAATTTGCACTTCCTAGGAAAGAAAAAACAATTATTTTTTTATCCTCCTGTAATCAGAATGAATGGTATCAGAAATCATTTTAAGTAAGGTTGAATCTTGCATCTGAAATAGTTTTGCTAGCAGGGCAGGGATGTAATTGTCCCTCTGTACTCAACACTGGTGAGGCCATAACTCCAGTACCATGTTTCATTTTGGGCCCCTCACTGCAGGAAAGAATGTGGCGCCCTGAAGTGTGTCCAGAGAAGAGCAACTAAGGTGGTAAGGGGTCAGGAGCACAAGTCTTACGAGGCATGATTGAGGGAACTGAGATTGTTCAGTATAGAGAAGAGGAGGCTCAAGGGAGACCTTATCACTCTCTATAGCTATTTGAAGGGAAGTTGTAGTGAGCTGGGGGTCAGCCTCTTCTCTAGTGTAACTAGTGATAGGATTAGAGGAAATGGCCTCAAGCTGCACCTGGGTGGATTCAGGCTGGATGTTAGGAAATACTATTTTTCTGAAAGAGGGGCACTGGGATGGGCTGCCCAGGGAGGTGGTGGAGTCATCAACCATGGAGGTGCTGGGGGACATGGGGTAGTGAGAAATATTGGTGATATGTGGATGGTTGGACTGGGTGATCACATATGTCTTTTGCAACCTTGATTCTATGATTCTGTCTTATGTAGTCACTTATTTTAATTTATTAATATCTTTATTTTATTATTTATTATTTTAATTTATAGGAACTATAGAGGAAATCTGAGTGAGTGGCTGTTCATGTACAGAGACAGATATGATAAGAACAAGATAACAGGAAACTTGGTGATATGACTGATTGTTTTCCAGGCAGACCTGTAGTGGGATTCTTGTGCTCATTTTTCAAAGCAGGACTACATTGGCAGGTGGCAGCAGCACTCTAGGGCTCATCTTGTCTGTTATCTGCAAGTGTTTGAGTTTGGCTGTTTTTCATTGTGAAACACCAATAGATTGACAGCTGACATTAAGTTCCTAGAAAAGTACTGTAGTAGTGAGGAAGAATACAGCAATCACCTTACATTCTGATTATGTTTTTCCTTACCTTGACTGGAAGATGCGCAACAGTCAGACAAGTTACAGGATTAATGCTGAGGAGTTATATGAAGTTCTGTGACCTGTGTTAAAGAGGATAGTATACTAGATGAACTGATTTGATCTTCTGTTCTAAAAATCTATTAATTATACTTCTGTAAGAAACAGCTGCAGCTTTGTCAAAGGGGAATTAAACACTGAAAATGCATATTGTCCCAAATACTGTTACAGTAGCTACTGGAGATAAATTTGAAGCTTGACAAATAAATGAAGGAGATTCAAAGGCAAACTTAGCAAAGGTTTTGGTTAATAAAGCAATTGAGTGTGAAGGGTATTCAAACATTTGTCATTTATTCATTTTGCCTGAACCAGCATGAATGGTACTGTCATTCACAAATATTCATTAAGAAACATTTGATTGTACTTTTTTAGAAACTAATTACGCATGTTCATCTGTACTGCATCCATGTCTGATGTCTGTTATACAGCCACCTTTTCTAAAGGGTCACTTAAACTCTGTTGTGATTCTGACTTTTAACGTGGTATTCATGTTATCCTCTAGTCTTAAAAAGAGAAATAACCGAGAAGTCTTAGTATATTCAACCTCAGATAGTAGTTACTGGATAGTAAATGTCCAGTAATGCTAATGCCCATGGCATTTTAGCTTTCAGAAGATCATGAATATCTGCTGTGTTTGAGGTGCATATGGTAGAATTGTAACATTCCCTCAAACTGCAGATCATCGTATTTCCACGTCCTTCATGTTTGCAATGATGAGTTGCCAAAAAGGTGCTTAGCCAAAAATGGGTATTTTTTAAACAAAATGCTGAAGTTAGTCATATGCTTTCATCCAAAACAATCAGAACCTGAGCCAATTTAGTGCACATAAGATACCTTGGAAGGATTAATTTATGCTGTAGAGCTTGTATTATGTTTAACCAATAGGAGTTCTCTGCACACATGGATTTAAAAAAAAAATTTTTTTTTTTTTTTTTTTTTTTGCAAATCTTGCAGCTAAGTCAGTGAGCCAAATGCAAAATCTAGCACCTAAGAGCATCTTGTAGATTTGTAATGCACCCTGGGGGTGCCTAGGGTTGAGAAATCACTGAGTGGATTACACAGATTCATATAGTTATTTTTGTCAATGCTGAAAGACATAATATGAATACTATTATTCATACAGCATAAATTTCTCAGAATACTATGTATAAGAGAACAATAAAACTGCACAAAATCGAAAAAAGTTATTTTTAAAGGGCGATTTGAAGGTTTGAGCCTCTTTAGTGAGGTACTGCAAATATAACACCTATGCACAACACAGATCAGATTTACAGTGGACAAAGCTTTATTAAATTTCTCTAGAAGCAAATTAATGGCAGGTCTTGAAGGAGATGAAAGAAATATATCAAATCTGCTAATAATCTTTCTCATTAAAAGTCAGTCATTTCTTCTCAGTCAGTCATGCAGAAGTAAAGTATTTAGACAAGGCTTTTTCCAGGGGGTGGTTTGCACAATTTATGCCAAATAACTAGTTCTTACTGGGATGAATAGCCCTCTGTTGGAACCTCTTTCCAGAGTCTTTACAAAGACCTGAGAAGATCCTAAACCAGGCACTTCTGGCATAAGTTAATGAAATGAAACCAGTGCTCAGAACTAGTACTGAAAGACCGATACTGAAAAATATTCTGAATATGCACTGTCTTTCAAGTGTGTTCTGTTGTTGAATTGCATGTGATGACTAAAATTGAATTCAAGATATGTGGTTAGTTTTTCAGCTTATGTGTGTATGTGGAAAGATCTGGCTCAAAAAGAAGGAATGAAAAACATCACTGTATGTAATGTGTGTTATATTTTCTAGTCATACACAATACATTTTTGGGTCAAAATCTCCTTTTTTCCCCAACGTGGCTTTATAATAAACAGATTTGCCATGTTTCTACCTATAGAGATGACAAGGAAGTTTGTTCTAAATGATGCTCAATGCAGCAACAAATACACCTAAGAAGACACAGTCTACAGACTTGGATATAACAAGAAATTGTCATGTTGGCGCACTCCAAGACACTGCTGCAATTCTTTTAATACAGGAAGATATGGAGAACTGTATTTAAGAAGGAAGCATTGCCCAGTCTCAATGGGGTCTGATGACTGCATCTGATATACAAATCCAAAAACAAAATTAGACATTAAATTATAAAATTTATTATACTTCTCCACCCAAATTCTGTTTGAACATTTTAATTAATATCAAAGATAATAATAAAATTGATCATTGAGTCACAAAATAACATGCTTATCTTAAACTTGAATGTCAACCAGTTATCAAAAAATGAATAAGACCTCTGTGGTCAACACTGGTATGAACAAAGAGGGACTGCTGACTGTAGGTTTTGTAATTTAAGGATGGTGGGGAACGATACAAAGTACACAAGTAAATGTACTACTAGCATAAAGACAGTGGGGCTAAAGCATATTGTAATATCACTGGTGGTATATTTTTCCCCATTAGTTGTTTTCTCTGGATTATCTGCCCAGCCTGCATCTTTGTTCATCCTTTCCTGGGTGTATTTATTCTACAGCAGAGCTTGGATTAACATATGATTACTTAAGATCAAGCATGTTGAATTATCGGTCTTTTAGTTTTGTCTTCCTCTTCATCCCTCTTCCCCCAAAGAGATTTTGGCAGCACTCAAAAAAAGAAATAGTAAATTTTGTCAGGATCCTGAAAACTTGGAGAACAGAAGCTAAAATTAAATTTCTGCTAAACACAACTTGTTGCTGTTGCAGGTGAATTGATATTGTGTCAGTCCTCTCCCGTATACATGAAATGACGATTGTAGTTTTTTAACCAGTTTATCCCTCACTTCTCTCACTTTTTTTCCCTGTCACTACCCATTAATCATTGCAGTGCCTACAAATGCTCCATGGCTAAGAGAAAAGCTGAAGAACAGATTTCAGGTGTTCCTGTCAACAAAAGGAAGTCTCTGCTAATGAAGCCTCGCCACTACAGTCCCAGCCTGGAATGCAAAGAGGAAAATGAAGACAGGACAGATTTACAGGAGAATATTGCTGTCCTCGATAGCAATTCAATTCCAGGTAATCATGTAATAAGGCTCCACTCAAACCTGAATTCCACAGAAGGGGAGCTATGAAACACTGTTTTCAAAAAGGATGCAGAACGCTTTTGGCTTGTAATGGAGTTGGAATAGTGCATTTTTATCTAGCTTTAACCATTCAATTATTTTGTACAAACTCCTCCTGGGGTCTAGTAAATGCTTTGCAGGTCACACAGAGAGACAACTACTACAGCAGGTCAGGTATGGAGCAGCATCTGCTTCTCCACTAGGTCTGTCAAAGAACAAGGTTAAGCCCACCACAGATAAAAACACATTTATGAAGAGCAGATTTTCATTGGAATATATAGAGCTCTTAGGGAAAAAAAATGCTTAGCAAAATGTTGTTGACTTTAGCATTTAGCAAAGCAATTTCATGCGTGTGACGGCTACGTGTGTTCTGATTAACACAATTATTAGAGTCAGCACTTTTATACTTGTTATTTAAACTCTTCTAAGTCAGACATGTCTGACAATTTATTGAAACTTCTACAATGTGCTGCAAAATATAGAAGAGCGTGGGGATACAGAAATATATTGCTATAGTTTTTTTGTTTCTTTCTAGTATATTTATATATATTCAAGATGAACAATTAACATCAATCTAAATTGACTGTTGCATATATGTTTAAATAATACTGCACAAGTTGATAATCAGGGAAGTGAGAAATCAGTGGAGTATATGCTGCATTGTTTTAAAGGGAAGAGTCATCATTAGATGGCAACCATCAAGATAAAAAGAAAGGGATCTGGCACTGGGAAATTAGTAATCACAGCTACTATGAAAACAGAATACAGAATGAACTTGTATCCTGCTTGGTTGTTTGTTACTACAGATGTTTAAAGGTAATTTACTTTCCTCTCCCATTACAAGGTTTCCTGTACAAACTTTTAAAATATTTTGGAAGGAAGCAGAGAAATGAGATTAAGAATTTAGATCTTTATTCACTCTAAATAGGATTTTCGAAGAAGTAAATAACTCTTCCACATATTCTACATATGACAGCTACATACACATACAAACAGAAGACAACTGACAGATTAATCAAATCCTTGTTCTGCTTAAATCAGTGCAGAACTCTGTCTTGTTTCTGAACTCACTGAAGGGAAAATATTTTGATGATTAAATAGGTAGAATGTGCATATTCACGTGAACATAACTTATTTAACTTTTTTTTTTTTTCAAAAAAAGGGCCAGTGTTGAGCCAGACCATTGACATAAATTAGTACCCATTTCAAAAAGGGTAACTTGATTCTTATTACACTTCTTGCAATTGTTTTTGGCATTGATAATGCAATCTATATCTTTTGAATTAACCTTATTAGTTAAAGTGTCTATGAAAAAACTTCAGCTAGAACATAAGACTGATTGGATATTTACTTTTAATTTCTTAGAGTAATATTGGTGATTTTATTGTGAACTTTTCACTCTTGTTGCTTCACCTGTTAATGCTTCAGTTCATGCACTGAGGCCACTGCAAACTAAGCTGAGTTCTGATTATTTTAAAATGAAATCCAGTCTATAGAGTGAAAAGCAAAGCTGAGACATCTGAATCATTAAAACCAGTTAAACACATTTTTTAACATTGCATTTGTAAAATTCCTCATTTCAGTATCAATCATGATGGTTTAAGAAGCCATCACCGAAGTTGTGATGCCTTGTATGGCTTTACATCTTTAATCTAGAACAATAATAATTGAAAATATCTACTGCTATTATCAAACCTTCTTATTTTTATTTTTATTTCTGAATAGTGGGTAGAACTAACTTCTTACTTCTATAAATGACATTTTGATGTTAATGTTTCATTTTCCAAATGGCAGAAGAGCAAATAATAAAATGCATTTGCCTAAAGTTTGTAGCAGAGCCAAATGATCATTCTTACTTGCTGAGATGTGAAGACAACAGACTTCTTTATTCAGAATACTGCAATGTGTGGGGTACCGGAACAGCTGCTAAAAAGTTATGCTAAGGATTACAGACATTTTTTTAAAACACAACTTCACACACACAGTGCACAAGGCCACCTCTCCCTGCATGAGCCCAATTTTCTGAAGAATAATAAGAATTAATCAATATTTTCTTTTAACATATAACAAACAGTTGAACCAAACAATTATGTAAACTGGAAATGACCCAAAATGCTAACAGTTTGGCAGCAGTAAAGTGAAATGCATTGTGGTGCACATGTGCATTTTTGTCCCCCTTTTCCCCTCCACAATAATCTGCACTTAATAGGAATATTTTAAACTATGTAGCTAAGCAACAGAGGTAATTGTTGCTTTCTAGAGCTTTTGTTAGGCACTCTAACACAGCCCAAATATGCATAATTAGGTATAATGTCTATAAATCATTATTGTACACATGTGGGTAGTTAAGTGGATTGAGAGAATAGTTCAATGAATTGGACATATTCACTGAAAATGCTTTTTATTTGTTTTCTGTAGTTCATAATACTTTAAAATTATCATAACCCTTTACACTTTCTCTTAATAGCTCACTGTGTTATGGAGAGAAACTTCATTTGCATTTTAGACTATACCTAATTTATTATTTAAACCTGGAGTTCTTCTGATTCAGGAGAGAGCAGACACATCTTGGGAAATAGTCTGTGCTTGTTTATTCATCTTCCTTTCTAGGAAGTAAAATGTTAAATTTTTCAGTTTATGTTGAATAGATCCCAACAAAAGAATGTACCCTATAATCAGCATTATTGAAGGGGCTAGTGTTGTGACTAAATTCTTCCCTTCATCCAAAAATGCTTTTAGTTACTATGGCAATATTTACTTGATCCTGGCAAACCAGTGTTGATTTTAGAGAGATAATTACCAGAAAGGAAGATGATGGAGATGTATTTTTGAGTGTCCTTGTCAGAGGAAATGTTTATAAAAAAATTAAATGAGATACAAAAGGCATATTGTCTTCCACACCGTCCACCTCTCCTACATGCAGCCTCTGTTACCATCTGCCTGCTGCTTTTCTTCTGAAGAAAGATGTTTATAAAGACAGGATGCACTTCAGTGGTGTCTTTAACAAGCCCTTTATGAGTCTGTACATAACAACCATTTCTGTTTGCCTGCATGACCTGATCTATCACTTAATGTGGCAATTGTAATGGTGACCAGGAGCTTGCCCTTGGTGAAGTGCGGATGTTTTTTTCCTTCAAGGTCTTTCATGGTGCTCAAAAAGTAATTAGGGTCTATTTTGAGAAAATATTTAGGAATCTTAGATGAAAGGAAAATGAAAATGGTTTTTAGAAGAATTTTTAAATGTGTGTGTATATGTTTCTGTGTATATGATATAGATTCTGCTTATATAGTATTTATGTGCATATCTGTAGTGCATTATACTTGTGCAAATATATGTGAAGATGTATGTTGTAAGACAGTATATTTCTTTACCAACAGCAAAAAAACAGCAATAATGAAACAATAATATAAGGCAGGTACAATTTTAGAAGGGCTTGTCCTGGTGCTACAAGTAGTCATTTCAAATACAGCACTGGTGAATTAAATAATTTAAGGGTACTTTTCAGTAAAGTAATGAAAGTTTTTAATATCTTCATATCTCTTCTAAATGGTATAAAAAGCTTTTCTTACACGTTTTTCTCTTGCCATTTTCTTATGCAGAGGAAAAGATTGCAAAACCATGTGAGGAAACCCTTCATTCAGGTGGGCAAGAAAATTCCAGTCAAAGAAAAGATAACTACACCAGTTACCAAGATGCCATGGCCAAATCTTTGATGAACAGTGGAAAAATTGCAAAAGATGCACCCAGTCAAGCAGTGGCAGAAAATCTAAATGACAGTGGCATTCAATCCTTAAAAACAGAAAGTGATGACACTGATGAATGTTACATGATTGACTCAGCTGAAAGAAAGGAAAAGACTGTTATTTCTGACCCAAAATATTGTTCATCTGAGGAAAACGAAAGCAACTCTGAAATGATGGAAAACGAGTGGGACAGCTCCTCAAATTTTTCAGAAGAAACTAGTGAAAAGCCCCATGTAACTCAGAAATATATTGCAGAGTGTAATCAACCTAGCATCTTGGAAGTCCCTGAAATTAAGAAGGAGGAGGTAGAATTTGAGCCTTGTGAAACACTTTGTGATTCAGAAGCAGAGCTAAGAGCACCCCAGGAGTCTCACCCAGATTCTTTTGAGAAGAGAATGCAGAATGTGTTCCCTGAAAGTGAAGAAGATGACAACGAGTGCCTGTCAGAAACCACAGAAATGTCAGTTGAACTGGACAAAGCAAAAGGGAACTTGAGTTTGCTAGAAGAAGCAATAGCTCTGCAGGCAGAGCAAGGGCATGTGTTTCACAGCACCTACAAGGAACTGGATAGGTTTCTCCTGGAGCATCTAGCGGGGGAGAGAAGACAAACCAAAGTTATTGACGTTGGTGGGAGACAGCTATTTAGCAACAAACGTAAGGAAGTATTCTTGGCTGTTCTTGCTGGCTTAAGTATTTATCCTGTGACTGATAGAGAACTCTGAGAGAGGTTTTATAGAAACAGTAAAGAATCTGGAATTTACCTGGTAATTTTGCTAATTATGTACCTTCACTCTAGTGCCTTACATCTGACCAGGTTAAACACTGGGTACTTGGCTTCCTGCCAAACTGCTATGTGAAATGTTCAGTAATGGCTACTAAAAGGGCTGTGTAGCTGGCACTGACACTCCTTCTCCTCCTTCTCCTCCTCCTCTGCCTCCTCCTCCAAAGAGCGTAAATACATACCTCCTGAATTTGAGCAGCCAAAAAGAAGGCATTAAAACAGTGCTTAAGGATAGGTTAGAGTGAAAAATTGGCTTCTTCCAAACATATCACCTAATTCCTAAGCCATGTGCTTTCTGAGCTCTGCCTACTTCACGTATCTACATTACATTTTACTATAGCCAGCATTTTTGAGCCAGGAAAGCATAAGTGTGCTCTTCTGCCTCATTCACCATCAGTGGAATTACCAGTAAGTTCCAAAATCTTTATTGTTTCTGGTGCTGTGTGACATCCTACAAAACTGCAGAACCATTGTTCCATATTCTATATCTAATCAGGCTTCTAGAATTGGAGATTTGAAAGATTCAGGTTTGATTTGTATACTGGGTTGGCTGGCATGAAAATCCTTGACTAATGGTAATCACAGAACATTGAAAGATGTCATTTTATAAGCACATTTTCTGCTGTAGTAAGTAACTCTACATTAGTCTGTCCTTTGATCTTTCCTTTTTGGCTTCCAAACATGGTGAAGCCACCCTAGCATAGCTGCATTTTCTGCTTTTGTTAAACAAATGGATTTTGTGTTTCTGGAGTTACTTTAGGGTAACTCTTCAGAGTGGCACTTTAGAGTCCATGTAGATGATGTTGTGGCATTTGCAGATATTATAGTTATTTAGTTAACTAAAACATTCAGTGTATAAGATAACTTATATTTTTTCACTATTTGCAACTATGCTGTATTCTGTATTATTTTCAGGCTGGAAATACATATCATGCATCTCATTCTGTCTTCCCATTAACATGTCATAAGCTGTATGTGCTAGGTGTTGGTCTACCTCCTTGCAAAACTACATTAACCTTTATTTGTTCAGATGACTATGATAAATGTAGAAATTCTGCAGGTACATTTTTTTTTTATCCCGAGACCAAGTTTGTTCACTTGGGTTCACATTGGAGTCAATGTGAGTTTCTCACAACATAAAGAAAGGAGGAGTGCTGGTAAGCATGGTAAAATTTTGCACTTTCTGGTTTACCTCATACTGTCGTTACTAGTAGTTTTCAGGTGGACTTAGGGGCTATGTTCATACAGGAACAAATAAGACCGTCTTCAGGCTGTATAAACACTGCATGATTTTAGTCAGTATATCATCGGGCACAGATTTTTTTTCTTTTTTTTTTTTTTTCACATAAATAACTGGTTTTTATTTCTAGTGATGAAAATCCACCATCAAATCCATCAGCTCTTAATTTTCTTTCTTGGATGGCACATCAGAAGAACATGTCTTACATTTACATTTTTCCATCTTTTTAATGATAAAGCTTTCCAATTACTGAAGGAAAAAATTAAATCATATTTTAGGGTCTCTCTTTCTTCTCTGTCCACTACTGCAGTTTTTTCCATTTGCAGTTATTCTAAAAAGCATGTGGTCTCCTGTTGATGCTCATTCGATTTACTTTTCTCCCCAGTTTTTAATTTTTGTCTTTTACCTAAAGTCTTGCCAGGAAGTTTAACCCTCAGCTGTCTCGCAATCCTGCCGCTGAGCACATCCTACCTCACGGTCCAACAAAATCAGCTTGAAGAAGGCTGCTCCCTGTGCTGGCTGCAGCTGTTTTCTCCCCCAGCGCTGAATGCTGTTGGCAGCCAATCACAGATTGAGCTAAAACCATCCTCAGCAATTTATGCGGCCACTTCCTGCAGATTTCTCACAAGAGATTTTCTGGACCAGAATGCATTCCTTTCTCGCCCAGACTTCTGATCCTGCATTGGAAATCAAATAAAGGCTTTTTGACCAGAGCTTCTTGCACAGTTCTAGGTGCTTGAAACAAAAATTGGGATTGCACTGTGGCTATTGCAGAGTGGTAGCTCTGGGGCTGAGCTGAGACCTCCTCTTTGAAAGGGTATCAGCTGCTCCATGCTTTCACTGTCATTGTGGGCTATTCCACAAAGCAGCATTGCCATGTGTACCAGAGGGAGCTGCTTGCCTTGCCTCTCAAATGTAAAGTGGCACATATTCAGTTTCCTAACAAAGAACCTACAGCCTAGAGATCTGCGATATTTAAGGAATGGCTTCTGGTTGAAATGCTTTTTTGTTTTTGTTTGTTTGTTTCACACCTCATCTTTTATTTGGTTGTCCCAGCTTCCTGCAGTCTGACATTAGCAGAGTAAAAGATTGTTTCTGTTTGGTGCTTTTTGTTTTTGTTGTTTAATTTATTTATTCCTTTATAGATCTTGCAGTTGGCTGATGCTGCCAGTTCTCTGGCTTACTGGATTGTGGCTTCTGTCCTATTTGAAGCTCTGAATGGAATAAATGACACTGCAATCCTAAAGCTATATAGTTTACCAAATAAATGGCTTACCAGGAGTGAGGAGCCTCTGCTTTAAGGATACAGTGTGTAATAACATAAAGAGATGCTGGAATTACTTAAACCTGTGATAAAACTTTGTGTAGGAACTGTGTCTGAAGTACAAGAGAGATTTTATCATCCTGCACTCAGCTGAGTGCAGATAGTCAAAAACCAATCAAAATCCTTATCTGACTTTTTTTGCAGATTCACCCAGGCCTGAAAAGAGAGAAACCAAATGTCCCATCCCAGGATGTGATGGCACAGGGCATGTGACTGGGCTGTACCCCCACCACCGCAGTCTCTCAGGCTGTCCTCACAAAGTTAGAGTGCCACTAGAAAGTGAGTATCATCACCCTGAAGTCCAGAGTAACTGGATCTGGACTACTACTGTCAGTAGCATGTGTTCTTGCTGGAAGGGAAACCCACTTTTTCTGTGTGAGATTGCAGAAAAGGTCTGGGAGCTGCTATCCAGCTCTTGGTCATTCCTACTTGCATACAGTAGCCAATGGATCTTGAGAATCTTGCTTGTCCATGCCTTTCCAAAAGGCATACAGCACAGAGATTACCTGTCCACTTCAGAGCTTAAACTTGATTTGATTTCCTGTAACCACCCATCATGGCTGCTGTTTTCACACTGATACTTAGAGTCCAGGGCATGACTTTCCAGAGATGTTTCCAGCACCCTTCCTTCCACTGATCTCAATGAGATTACTTCCATCCATGCATCCCAGTAGTGGTCCACAGCAAGTCCCTCTCCTAAGGCTGTATCATGCTAATCTTTGTGTGGCTAGTTTAGCCTGAATTTCCCTCTTTATTTCTAATTTTACTGATCTTGTTAAACTGGTATGTGTGCATGTATGTAATCCTGCAATGAGATGCAATGAAGTGTTGCATAATAACACAAAATATAATGTGAAAATTTGTTTAAACATCCTAGATAGTAATATTGCTTTCTGCAGCAGCATGCAAGACAGTAAATTAAAAGGATACCTGATAGAACAAATCATTTGACTGAATGCACTGTACTCCTAAAGGGATAATGAAGATATGAGAAAAGATATACAAAGATGTCTCCTGTTTGACACAGACTTATGTCTTGCTCTTAGTAAAGGTGGTAGATATCACAGCACATAAGAAATGTGCATGCAACAGGTTGTAATCCCTGTTGAGAGTGTAAATTGCTGCTTGGGGTTGACCAGTTGATCAATAGTAGATTCAGAACAGAGCAGATAATCAGAAGATATCAGGATTCAAAAGGACATACTCAGAACAGATCATTTTACATGGTGGAAGGTGCCTTCCTGAGCCAGAGAGGGATTGTAGCTGCAAGTATGCCAACTGTGGTTCTTAGGAGTTCTCTATAGCCTCACTTTTTCATTTACTGTGTTAGTGTTGTGAACCAGAGAGCTATAGGCTTCGTGACTTAACATCCCTGCTAAATCCCACCTTTGTCCTTCTGAAGTCCCTAGGAAAAAACGTTCTGTGTGTTGATAGACACACTACAACGAAGTAGCAGTCAAATGGTCTGTCTTGGAGACACTGGTCTGGCTTCATTGCTGCTTCTCTTCTTTTGAGGTCACAATATGACAGAATTGAGAATCTTCTGAGTCTAAAAAAGAAATATTCTTGTTCTTTAACATCTGTATTATTCAGTTATGTATGTTACCAATTGTTTTTCTTCCTTAGTTCTTGCCATGCATGAAAATGTTTTAAAGTGCCCCACTCCAGGATGCACTGGAAGAGGACACGTCAACAGCAATCGCAACACACACAGAAGGTAGTTCAGAACATTTGCTGCCTGCTTAAAATCTGACATGTACTAATGAATAAACTGGTGGTCATGCCTTGGAATTGGGTGCTATTTACTCTACTGCAAAATGCCTATGAACAGCAAGATTAGTCTGTATTATTTATAACAATTGTTTTTAATTTGATTATTTAAAAATGGCTTCAGCACTGTAGATAGTTGATTTCACTAGTCTTTCTCACAGATGAGTTTTCAAAATGTGGTATCACTATAGTAATAATGATGAAACACCATCATATAAAAAAAAGTTGGAATGAACAAATATATTATAAATGCTACAGCTAGAAATCCCCCAGGAAAAAAAAAAAAAAAGCCTTTTTGTTTTGTACTATATACACAGTAGTCCTTGGCAGGAATTAACTATGTTCTGCTTCAGCAAAACATGAAATTTTACAGGCAAAACTTTAGAATCTCTGTAAAAGCAAACTCCATTAATTAGTTTCAGGAATGTCATCTTCCTGCTTGGAACACCCTTGTCTGTTTAACTTTCTGCCTGCAGGGAGAAAGTAAAACTAAGGAAAGCCTTCCAGACAGGCAGCTGGGGAATCACAGCTGGGCTGCAGGTGAGGCAGAGAGCTGAAGCCACTGTTGTCAGCATGGCTCCTATGGGCACTGATGTCTCCTGGCAGGCAGCAAGCCAAAATATGCCACTGTAGTTCTTACGGAGTGCCATTCCTCTGGAAGAATATATTGTCCATCTAATGATAAAACTTGTCGCAAAAAAAGTCAAAAAAATCTTGACTGAATTGAATTTTTGTGGGATTTTTTTTTTTTGCATGATTGATTTTGGTTAATTTGCTATGGTGAAAGGGCACCAAACTCAAGGATTAACAAACTGTGTCACTATCTCTGATGTAAAAAGATAGCATGAAGTCTTAATTAGAGTGATCATTAGATTGTCTAATATAATATATAAGGAACCATTAAATATTTTTTTCAGTGTTTAGCTGTTTTAAACCCTTGGTTTTCTTAGCAGCACATCACGTGTGTCATAACTGAAACATGAATAGGGTAAGAAAGCATTGTTTAATTAAAGCAAATAGAGAAAGAAAGAAAAATAAAAGAAAAAACAAACAAACGAACAAAAAAAAGTCCAGCCAGAAATAGTAAAATGTTCACTTTGGTAAAAGCCATACATACAGCTATATTTTTCTACAAATCCACTTTCTAACTTTCTAATCATTAGGAGGTTTATACCCAAGAAATAGCTCATTTAAAAAATAAGAATAAAAAAATAAAAATCTTGTTGTGACTTGCCAGCCACAGAACATTAAAGCTCAATGCTGGAAAATTCCTACATGATTCAGTTTCCATTTATATCTTCTCTAATATGCAGATTTCACAGTTTTGCACTAAGGGATGAAAAACAAATGAATCTGACTTTAAAGGGCAGCTCCTATTGCCATAGGGTCCCAGAGAAGTTTGAAGCCATTGGTTTCCATAGCACATTTCTATTACTTAAAATTTCATTTTAAGATTTCTTTCTTTTTGTTTCTTTCCTTCACCTTGTTTTTAAACAGCCTTTCTGGTTGTCCAATTGCTGCAGCTGAAAAGTTGGCAATGTCCCAGGAAAAAAACCAGCTTGAGTCTCCAAAAGCAGGGCAGTGCCATGATCAAACTCACAGGTAGGAGCCTACCATGGTCTAGTCTGCTCAAAGTATTCCGTACAAACTCTATCAGTCCTCAGGTCCTTCACCCTTTTGCTAAAGAGGTATTTCAGTTTTGCAAAATGAAGCTCTGCGAAGGTAAATAACTTGACTGTATCAAGTGGCATTCTGCTGGTCATTGTGAGTGTGGCTGACGCTAAAGACAACGGACATATGTTTCGAAAAGCAATTCATTTTCTTCTACTAAACCTTACTTCAACACAAGTATCTTAATGGACCATTCTCAAATGTCTTCCTTCTGTAAACAAAATCTGCTATCTTTGCTGAAATGTTGGAAATGATTTTCTGGAACTGTTCCTTTGTTACAACGCTTTGTCCACTGAAACATTTTTAAAGATTTTTTTGAGCTTTCTGCACTTCTAGCAGCATGGGGCTACTTTGTTGCGATTCTTTTCAGAGGTATCTTTCAGTGACCCCAAGAAGTTGTATTGTTGATCCACTTATGTGAAAGGATTGAGAACTCTGCTCTTTCAGTTTCCTCACTGTTGATTAATTCATGTTATGAGTTTCTTTAAGTTCATTGATTTAATTAGTTTATTTTTTTGTACAATGGCATCAAAAAGAGAAAACATTTTTTATTGTGATTGTATTTTGTTCAGAGTTATATGGACCCTACAGACATGCATAATTTGCACATCATTGGCACCACGACCGTTACAACCTATTATATTCAGGTCTATTTGGGGACACTTTAATTTGTGGATTATTGACATGATCAGCTCTAATGGTTCCTTCAGAGCCATTATAGAATATTATGTCCATGTGTCTGCCAACTGCACGTGCCTTAACTCTACATATGAAAAGTCCTTAGGAAATTACTAAAGACAAGTACTTACTGAACAGTAACTAAATGGAATAACATGGAATAACACACTATAAATCATTCTTCCCAAATAGCAGAAGCAATTATTTTGGATCATTCGTATTAAATTTATACCATAATCATTCACAGTAAAGTGAGAATAGTGATCCATAAGAATACAAGTCATTTGTGACTTACAAAAATCCAGAAAAATTTTACGTCCAAAAAAAAAAAAAAAGGAAACACAGTGGTACAGAAGTAAATTGGTATCCTCTTTGTAAATTGCCTGCAGCATTGCTGTAGAATACTAGGTATTTTTACACGTACAGCTTTGAACTTATATGAAGACAAAGTACTCTTTGACTTCTTGGTCAGCCACCAGAATTGGATTTCTTTCTTGTACGTATCTACCAGTAGATGTTACATGTGAAAACAATGCACTTTCTGATACTGGGTTGCAACTGTCTGCTACTTTTCAGTAAAATATTATTTAAAGATATTCTTGCTTTGCTATTCTTGTCTTTCTCATGCTTTTCCTCCTTTTCTCTGCAGCACAAATTTGACTAAGCAGCTTGAAGTAGCTCAGTACAATTACAGAACTTCACAACCAGTCACTTCCTCCAGAACCACCCTCACAAAAGAAAAGGAGAAGTTTGGGAAAGTACCCTTTGATTATGCCAGCTTTGATGCACAAGTCTTTGGCAAACGCACAATAGCACCTGCAGTGCAAGGGCGAAAAACACCACAGTTCCTTGAATGTAAGTTTGAAATTCTACTATATTTTGGGAAATGGGCTTTTTTTTTTTTTATTCCCTCCCCACCCGCTTTCAAATTTATAGAATTCAAAAAGTCTTTATAGGAAACATCTTAAGCTACTTATGGCCAAAATGCTAAATATATTCACTATTTGCTAACTGTAGACTGCTAGATTGCTGAATGTGATCACTATAAGGTTTACTTTTTCGATGTGTCTTTGAAAAGCAATTGTCAGAAGGAGAGTTAAAAAAATGAATGATTTTTATCTTATCTGTTGGCTTCCTCCTTGGCTGAATTTTTATATTCTTGCGATAGTACGCTACCATGAGAAGTCCCACAGAATGTCAACACAGAATGCTATGAATTGCATATAGCATAATAAAATTTCAAGTTAGGTTTTAAAAGAAACTTGAGATACTTTTTACCTGCATCCATACATCCATACACATACTCCTCCTCCTAGACCATGTGCTTCAGCTGCATTACTTTCAAGACTGAATTTAATTCATTTTGATTTCTTATATTTCTGTACTATACCATATTCACAGTGCAGACATATCGAATGCATCAAATCATTATCAAGTGCTTACATCACTTGCAGATTTGCTGAAGTAACACTCTGTAGAAATGAGATGCTGCAGTGTGAACAGTGATTGCTTATTGCAGACACATTTTCACAACCTGCATGGGAAACTTCAGCAAGATTGTGCTGTATAATTGGCCATTATAAAATACTTCTTAGTTTCAAGAAACATACAATTCAGTTTCCACAAGGAAAATGAGGAAAAACCAGTTTAATTGTACCATACATGGATGCAGAAGAAAATAGATCTGAAGTACCGATTGTGCGTGACAAAAAGAGTAGTAAAAGAAAACAAAAAAAGGAAAATTCATCTAACTTAAAGAAAGGAAGGAGAACATTTGTAGTAAGGTGAGCATAAAAGCAGAATTTTTAAAAATGCATATATACGACATAATACTTCTAAGAATATATTATAAATATTTTTATATATTTATAAAATATGCTTATTTGTTCAAGTATCTGAACATATGTACATACATATATAATGTATATGTAGACACATGCATTTTTGCATATATGTGTGTGTGTATATATATATATAAATACCTCATTTAAAATGACAAATGGAAAGCAGATATTTATACGGACTGGAAAATAGGCTTGTTCAGATGTAAGCAAATATGTGCATTGCCAATTTTTTGGGTGGCAGGTTTTCCAATTTTGTTTGTAAAATTGAATACACCCTATTAGCTGTCTCTTTGCACAGATGCATGTCTATTTCACAGGCTCATCTCAAGGAAAAAATGATTGAAATGTTTTTATACAAATCAAATCCATACATATGCAATTTCTGTATAACGTATATCAGGACTGAAGTTTATGGCCTGTTCTTACAAAGATTGCAGTGTACAGCTATTATTTTAATGGAAAGGTGAAAGTAAAAGAGCAGGTGAGTGTTTTAGCTGAGCAGATGCATAAAAGTTGGCAGTAAGAAGCTGTGATTTACAGTCTGGTTCAACGTCCTATGTAAATATGAAGCTAGCCAGAACCACATCATTAGTAGTCTGTGGATTCTGCTTTTATAAACTTGATTTGCTGACAAAATGTGTATCCATCAGAGCCTGCTTTTTTTTTTTTTTTTTTTTTTTTTGCCTGTTATGGTGGTTAATAGATAAAGCACCTTTTTACTTGTTAAAAATAATATGAAATTAGCAATAGTAAGTGCTAAAAGACCCTCTTGTTCTGTAGTTTCACAGAGGGGTAGTTTCATTTGTACTGGAGAAAAGGAGAGCTGAATCATGAAGCTCTTATGTTTTGCTTTATTGAGATGCCTTCAGTATTTAGAAAAACAGAACATGGCATTCAACTGCAGTCAGTGCACATAAGCAACTATTTCTTCTACAGCATCCCGAGATTGAGGAAAGATGTCTTGAATATCTCGTGTAGGTCTTATCATTGAAATACAGTCAGCCAAAACTCTATGTCCACAGCCTTGGGGCTGAAATCTTTATGCAGCAAGCTGTTTGTTACATGCAGCAATGTTCTCGTGTATCTGGGTGTAGGCAGAGAAGCTGGATTTTGCATACTTTGTGGGACACTGAGCTACAGAGATGACGATTGTTTATTAAGAACTGAGATCATGATGCTGTCTTTTCCCAGCCACAGTTAGTGACTTCTCAAACTCCAAAATACAGAAAAGAGAGTACAGTTCTTTCTACCTGTTTTGGATTAAGTATTGGTGATGGAAGAGAAAACAAAAAATGATAAACGCCACTTTTGTCCATGAAAGTGCTTTTCTGTTCACCTGCTGACTCTTTGTTCTTAAGTGACCTCTTTGTGTCTACTGAATCTTATTCCAAATGACAGCCAGCATGAAGATATCAGCTAAGACCACTTTTATTCTGAATATTCATTGTTTGTTCTTTTTGTGTGTTTTCTTTTTTTTTTTCTTTCTTTCTTTTTTTTTTTTTTTTCCTTGTTATTTTGTGGTTCTTTAGGGGATCTTTTAGTTTATTTTTTTGTTTTTTTTTTTTGTTTTTTTTTTTTTTTTTTTTCTTTTTTTTTTTTTTTTTGGAATTCTCTGAAGGGTAGACTCAAATTACAGAAAGTTTCCAGAAAAACAGTTTATTCAAGAGCCTGATCTTGTTCTCTTTACTCATACAAACAAAGCTACATAAATAACAGTTATTCATTTAAGTAGGGTAAGCAGTGTTGTTTTAGCTAAGACTGGACAAGTCAGTTGTGTCTTCTTACACAGTAGAGCTCCAAGGGGAAGCCTTCAGAAGGATATATTTGCAAGTTCATTTTCTTACCAGTGTCATCAGATCAAATTTGATAATGTATTAATCCTTGTTCAGTCTTTCCTTAGACATCATTGTGTTCCATGCCTGACTAAGGAATGAGAAAATTCTGAGTAAATGTCTCAGATGCTTTGTTAAAAGATGCGTATATGGATGTGTATAGTTATTTTTCTGGTAAAAAACTAAGTATTCATATTTCTGAAGCCACTTTTACAGTAAACCTTTAGAGTCAGTAAGAAATTCATTGTTTTAAATGTATTCTCTGAATATTTTATTATATGAAATTGTAGTCTGAGAAACAAGACTATTTTATGGAAAGAAATTGCATATTTAAAATTGCTAATCAAATCTCTCTTCAACAGCAAAGCATTTTTCAAATCCAGTGAAATTTTCTAATCGACTGCCTAGTGCTAGCGCCCACACACAGAGCCCTTGCCATGCCAACTCTTATAGCTACGGTCAATGTAGTGAAGACACCCACATAGCAGCAGCTGCTGCTATCCTGAACCTTTCCACCCGCTGCAGGGAAGCAGCAGAGATCCTCTCCAACAAACCACAGAGTCTGTCTGCCAAGGTAGGGTAGTCCAAGAACCTGGAGGGTGTGCTAGCTACTGAACTGTGCGAATAAACTGTCTTTCATGTTAGTGACTGCATTAAATCCCCAAAAAGAAGGCTTCTGTTTGCATGCTCTTTTGAAGAGAAAGAAAAAAAAATCAGTAATGTAGTGGCCATTTATTTATAAAAATAAATAAATAGCAGGAGTTATGTTGTTACTCTTTTCATAATTGAGCCCTACATACAAGGAGGGAATTTTGTGGGAATAACAAAGATGGATATGCGAAATCCAGCAACAATTCGTGTTGGATAATGAGTTAGGTATGTTTAAAGAAGGAATTTTCCTCTCTCTGAAACCTGCCATAAACAATCATTTTGGAGGCTGTGCATTTAAAAAAAGTATTAATCAAGGTGATATTTTGCTTGCAATTAAACAGGACTGCATCTATTGAGTCTGCTGTATTCTGAGCGCATATGATAGTTTGAAATGGTGTAGAGAGATAAATAACAACTGACTTGGATAAAATGCTTGTTTCTGCTGGTGAGAGAGGAGAATCAGACCCACAGTATTTGGAGATAGATAATTTGGGCAAGTCTGTCGTAATGGAATGCTGCCTAATCTCGTAGATGTTTGTGTGGCTTTCATGTTTTGGTTTTGCTCTGCGTTTCCTCACAGATCTTTATGATTTACAAATGGTACTGTGTGAGCTATGAGCCTTATTTTCTGTGCCATTACATGGTATTATAATGCTGATGAAAACAGACAAGATTTTCTTCTGATGGCTGTGCATGTGGGAGCACTGTTGTTTGTTATTTGCATTAAAGTTCCATGTGCTCCCTTATGAACCAACAAAACTTTTGAAAGCTCTGTGTAGATGAGGATTTGCCCTTACAAGAACTTGAGAAGAAATCACTGGGGGGTGAAAAGAGGTGTATTTATCAACACACAAATTATCAAGCGTGTTTCTGTTATGGGACTCAAAGTCTTGATATGTATTCCAAATGACCAGTGATTGTTACACTGCAAGCCTCAGGGTGGCTAGAGGTGGCTTCTGCAGCTGTTGGTTTACAAATTTTCTTGGGCCTCTGTCCACTACTACTAAGAGGCTTCCTGTTATCCTTTGAGGGGAGCCACTTGTTTTACTACAAACATGGCACCTTGTCAGGCAATACAATCCATTCTCCTTTGCATAGTAGTATCTCTTACTTTTCTAACTTTTATTTCTGTTTGTGGGGTATTGAATCTTGAAACCAGCACTGGGAGGTGCCACAGGGTATACATTTTAGTGTATTTATATGCATTCTCCATAATTTAGATATTATCTATCCCAAATATTGCACATGAAACCTTTCTCGTGAAACCTGACAACTGCTGCGGAGAGGTCCTTCCACTGATCTTCTGTAGAGACTTCTAGCATGAAAATGGAAACTGATGCCAATGGCTGGATTACATTGCTGCCGCAGCCTTTGGCTGACCTCAGCAATACAACTTTCTTGCCAGAGACGAGCAGTAAAGGGACCAGACATAAACCAAAGATTTTCTCCTCCATACCTGCTTCACAGTTGCCAAATGATGAGGAAGGTTTGAATAGGAATGAATATAGTAATAACAATACAGAAGAACACTTGGGGCACATAGCTTACTCCTTTTTCACAGCTAGGAATCCAACTTAAAAGAAAATCACCTGCATACCTTGCTATCTGCCTGCATCTACTTTTGCCAGACTTTCTGGAGGGCGTACTGATACAAAACATCTGACAGAAGAATCAGAATTAGCTTCTGGCTAAAACACAGGCAAGTGAGCCCCAACCAGATTTGGTGGCCAAAACCAAACAAAACTGTTTCTATTTGGATTTGGCTATTTATTACTTTAAGAACTAAAGCAGAAATAAGTCTGTAAAAAACTCTCTTCAGTGTAGATATATATTTTTTTATGTTAAAATATGAAACATGTATGAGGCTATATCTAAAAGATACCACCGTCTATTTGTCAGTATTCTTGAATTCATTTATGGCTAGTATTGGTCACCAAGGTAGATTTTTTTAATGATAGAGTGTCATATATTTTTAGATAATCAAAAACATCTCATGAGGACCTTTTCAGTGTTTGGAACTCAAATAATTCACCATGAGCTGATGACTACAAATTTAATGATTTATTTTTCCTGTTAGTGATAGTACACACATTCACCAGGTCTGAAAACACTTGTGAAAGGTGGCTGTGTTTAGAGCTCAGTGAAAGATCTCTGAGCCCTGATCTTGCTACATTCCTTTTGTTCCTTGCCAAAGAAAACCTGATTAACATCATTCTTAATTTAGTGGATCAAAGCCCCTGACTTCTAAAGGTCTTTTCTATTACATGAGCACCATGAAGCCTCCCACCAATGCAAACCACAACACTTGAGAGTCAGAGTGGTAGAAAAAGGGCCAATGGGACCACGGAGGATATGGTAGGAAATCTTTTCCAAGTATATCTATAATAGTCAGATCTGTAAAATACCGTGTTTCTACGTTTTAAAAGAACTTCAATCATTTTAAGCAATTGTTATTTTCTTGTTTTCTCTCAAGGTGCATTGTCCCCGATTTTATTTATTGACCTCCAAGGGCTTGCCATTTCTTTTTAGTAAGAGCTGGACATTTTAACTTGAATGCTTACTACTTTTCTGCAAATATGGATATATAATACTTAAATGAAAAAGAGACTTTTTTTCATTGCAAAGTTTCAATTGTTATTAATTCAATGGATTTACAGGAAATGATCTCATATTTTCCACATATCAGTTCAAAAGGGAGAATCCAAAGGGGGAAAAAAAAAAAAAGTGTAGCAATGGTAGAGAAATCTGATTACACATTAATATTAGCACTGCTGTTGGTAAAAAGAATTTTAAAAAGAGAACCAACAAACCAACATAAGAAAGTTATCTGACATATATTCCTATATAAAAATTCTTAATTTATAAATTAAACAATTTAAAGAATACCTTTATTCTAAAATGGGCATTAAAATTGATCCTAAACTGTCCCCGTAAGTCTCTATTAGCTGTGTGCTACTTACTAAGATAATCAGACTCTTGATTATACCATTTATGTTATTATTTATTTATTATGTTTAAAATAAGTAATACCACATTAACTTTAGAGTATCTAAGCCATTCCATTTCACAGGTGCACAGGTTCACCAGTAAGCTGTTCCCCTGCTTATATTGATCAGCCAATTCTCATGTGGTCTGTACACCAAACCAGTACACTCATCTCCATTTGATTTCCAGCTCATGTCACTACTTTCAACTCGTATTGAAGTAAACAGAAGGACTCCCCTTGAATAATTAGCCTGCAGTTTTCAGCACAGAGCAAGACTCTACATTATCATAGCATCCATCCACTATTTACAGCTCTCACCACATTCACATCTCACAGAGGTAGTTGCAAGCAATGCAATTTAACTGTATCCCCATCACTACTGCTTGCCAAACATTTTGTTTAATGTTTTGGTGTTTTTCCCACCTGCTTAGACAAAATGGCATATGCATGCTATGCCTTGAAAGAAAACAAAAAAAAATGACACTTGCTAAAAATATTTAAAGTTCAAATTCTGTTTTTGAACAAAATTATGTCATCTCTATATTCTTGGATGTTGATGGTGATAACTACATCAATTATTTCAACAATGTAGTCAGTGTTGTCACTTGACACATTTGTCAGGTATTCTTTTATTCCAAATACCTTAAAGCCTAAATACAGAGTGAAAATCAGCCAAGAATATCACTAGGTTCCATCCTGTTATACTGCTGTGCATGTTGCTCCTTGAGTAAGTGCTTGGCTGCCTTTATTTAATTTGTGAATTGCTCTGGGCTGAAACTGTGACTTCATTTGTTTCTCAAATATCACTGGGCAGCTACAAGTTTTCCTGTTTTGCCTCTGTCTTTCAGCTTACTACAGGGTAACTCAATTGTTTAAATTTACGTCTGAGGTATGCATGCATTTATTCTTATTGATTGTGAATAGAAAAAAAGGTAGTCTTTCAGATGGAGTCAAACTAAGAATAGCATTCACACACATGGCAAGAAAGATATTAGTTCCAAAGTTATTTCTAATGCTAGAACTGAAAAGCCCTTTTGAGCTTTCTAGACCAGACTGAACTGCTAGTTGGAAGACAAAATCTTTGATAATGTTGTTTCTTGGGACTTACTTAGTATTAAGAACTATGACTGATGCCAACCAAAGAGTACATAAAACTCTTATATATAATGACACAATCTCCCTTAGGTCACAGGTTTGAAATAGAAATAGTTCATACAGACACAATAATTCACTCTTTCTGATTCGTCTATGAGATAAAGCTTAACTTGTAATCATTACTTGAGACAAATTGCAGCGTATTAGTTTTGAGCTACCAAATGAACCAAAAACATATGAAATAATGCAGCAATAATTTATGAAAAACAAACAAACAAACCCTCCTCCCTTTTATTATCTTGGCTGATATGCTTGAGTTCCAAGACAAGATTAAATAATGTACTAGATAATACTTCGTAATAATTATGCCATAAAATGAAGTGAAGTGAAAAAGCCTGACTTTAAATTATAAAGCACTTGAAGAAGATAGAGACCATTTCTTCATCTAATTTGTGCTAGTCTTCATTTTAGATGGATATACTTCACAGAATACTAACTGTACTTTATCTTTTTCTCTGCATACATTATGGAATGTAGAAAATATACTTTTGTCTTTTTTCTCTCATTTTTCATTCTGAACTCCTTTTTCCACCTCCTGTGGGAATGATTACACTGTCAGTGACGTGGAAATAGACAAGAAGTAACCTGAATTTAATTACTGTAGGTCTCCTTTCACCCTTATTGATTTTTTTTTTTCATTGCTTCAGTAGATTTTTCCCTGGTTTACATCAGTGTAAATGTAAATAAGATCAAAATCAGATACCGAAGATTCACTCAGCTGACAAACTATTATTTTAGGAAATAATAAGATACATTTGAATCTTTATTTTACTTAAATTTTAAGGGAAAGACAGAAAATATACATAGTTTTCTGTAGGTGCTATTAAATATGTAATTAAAAATGGATAAATATGGGACAGTTCCTGTCTAGACTAGAGTTGACAGATCTTGCCTTCACTGAGGAGGACACAACCTTTACAAGCCTGAGATAAGCATAGTAAGTGCCATTTTCTGTCAGCATGCCAGCATTCTTTAGCATTTTTGCCATTTTTGTCTTTTTAGTTCCGTTTTAAAAGTAACGTAAAAACAAATGTGGTAAAACAAGCAAAGCAGACATATTGAGAGGAGGGTGGGATGAGAATAGGAATGAAAACTGGAGCTGTAGTTCTGAGCATCATCTCTCTGCCATTTGGAGTTTGCTGTGAATGTAGCAAAGTGATAGCTATTTTATACTGTTCTGAATAAAAATCCATGCTGTAAACGTGTGATCCATCCTGTGATGGGCAAAAGGGGATATTTTTCCATGACTATATTTAATTGCTGTGTGCATCTGTGAGCTCACTTAAACCCCATCTGTACTCTGCTTCACAAACACACAACCCAGCCTTTCCTGATCAGAATTAGGTGCGTTGGACAACACAGCTTCTGCACGAATTTCAGGAAAGTACTGATATCTATCTATGTTAGTAAAATGTTCTCCTTATAACTCAAAGCTCTTGTTTAGGTTAATGGTAGCTGTTTCCCAGGGGCTATACGTTTCCCAGTATTCTCCTGTGTACAGTTTAATCAAGCAGGGAACCTTGAATGCTTTTGGTCCCTTTTGTTGCCATTGTTGCCTTCTGAGTAGCTGATATTTTGTCAGTGACACAGAATCTGCACTATTTATGGGTTTTGCACTATAAAACTACTGCAGCCCAGTCACATGGCTTCCTTTTCTAAGCCATCTGTCACAGAGGTCTGGAATTTTATGTGAATGTTGGTTGTGCAGACTTAACCCAAGTTTTTTTATTACGAAAATGTCAGCAACTACAATATTTAGCATTTTACTTTACATTGGTCATTAAACTTGATTACTGTAGCTCTGTTTCATGGCTATAGTTACATATCAACTCTGAAGCCAAAAAACACTGGGGCGATCATGGCAGAGCTGTATTGTCAGATCCTGGAGTGTGAACTTGGCACTGATATAGTTAATATCTTGGATTTTTGTAACTAAGGTTTATTAATGCTAGTATAAAAAAATGTATTTGATATTATACAGATGGCATAAGATGTGGTGGATACTAAGTTATTATCCAGGATAAGCTGCACTGTCAAATTCAGGGCTTAAAACTATCACAGGAGATTAAACTATTTACTAAAAAGGGGCAGAAAGATATAACCAAAGCGTCTTAGTATGAACATATTAGAAGTGTATTTACTTCCCATAAATATAATAAAACATCTCTTTAAGCTGTATGATTGAAAATGTGAAGTTTGTCATGCAGACGAAGCAAATGTAAGAAGTGTCTGAGTTTCTGAACTGGGGAAAGCAGATGGCTTGGTATGCTTCAGTCTAGGTGTGCATCTATCACAGGCCCATGGATACAAAACGGAACCAGGATCCCCAAGTCAGGAGAGATCACTGGCCCTGAAATTTTCATCTTCTACCAAAATTTTCCTTGTGATCAAAAATATTTCATCAGCTGCATTTCACCTTTAAGTGAGTCACCACTGACAGTGGTAGAAGACCTACCTATAAGCTGCATGAATGAAGCTTGTGCCTTCAGCCAACTGACTTTGTCATGTCACATTTTCAGTACAGAGAAAGAATTCTCCACTTCATTGTAACTGTTTTTAAGATCCACAAGTAAGCATAAATTTGGTTGCCCTATCTTTAAGCATTCAATGACAGACTAATCTCCAGCAATAGTTAATGGGGAAAAAAAGATATTTACTCTGTCGGTGTCTCATCTTTTCCTAAGAAAGAGATGAAAGTAAAATGGAAAAACTTGCTCCCTGGGCTTATCTGTCTCTTTTCTCTTTTCAACAAAGGATCTAAGTGATTCCATTATGGTACAGGTTTACTTTTTTTTCTTACTCTTTCAGAGTAAGAAAGCTTGATGTGGGCTAATATGACTGTCTCTGAAGTTAGCCAGCACCTAATACATCTAGCCTCAAATTCCCAAGTGGCTTCTGAGCTTTGTGGTGATGGAAATAGAAAATAGTACAGCAGGAGAACTCATCCACATTAAATATAGCATTCAACATGAGTACTACTTCACATGACCTTGTCATTTATCTCTGTAGTCTCTGTATATTTTCCAACTTGTTCAGGTTAACGCGTACAGCTAAGCTACCAAGTGTTCTTTCAGAAGGCACCTTTTTCACCTCTTTTGCTACTTGATTTAATAACTGCTGTCAGTAGTGAGGACCAGTCTAACCCATATCTAAACACTATGCCGATATGCAGTGTTGCTCCCTGGTTAAGGCATACATATTAATTTTAGACAATGTCCCTGCATTTTAAACAGTAAGAGCAAAGGTCCAAGAAATCCCAGCTATAAAAAGGACACCTTGAGCAATTATCTGTGGACAGGAATTGCAATGGTCACAAAGAAGTTTGCAGTGGTAAAATCACCATCAGGTCGCTATTTATCTGTCCGTGAGGACAGGACAAGGGAGCAGTATCTCATCAGTGAGTGAAAGCAAGAAGTTTTTCATCTTCTTAAAGGATGATGTGGACATGCAAAAGCCTGCTTAGGCATATGTCCAGAAGCAGAAAGGCTGTTTTCTCAGTGCAGAAAGGGCTCGGGGTTAGCCCTCACAACATGAGCATGAGGTGAATTTTTTTGTTGCATCTATCACTAAGCTGTACTTTCAGGAGCTTTTTGTCATTTCAAGAAGAGTTTTTACTGTGGAAGGCGGAACAGTGAGCTTTTCTTCCTTGGTTCTCCTCATACAGCTAAGCAGCACTTGCTTCTTCATATGAGCAGGAACTGACCTGAGAGATTCTCCCTGCCTGGAAAGAGAAGTTGGGTCTCTTTCCAAACTGCATGCTCCTCTGCAATCAGAGGCTGCTGCTTGCTGTACTTCCCAGAGTAGCAAAGGCTCTTTTTACTCATATTGGAGGTCTTCATCAAGGAGATTCTTCCAAAGATTCTTCTGTGGCTCTCAGTCTATTGCTCTCTACGTAGGCCTTGTTTTGTAGCAAAACTTTAAAAGATTATTTCCAACTCAGACTATGATTAAGATAATAATATGTGAAACATTCTCCTCCTGTGTTTCTTTTAGGAATATTTCTTAACCCTCCTTCTCTCCTCCGTGATGTAGATTTAATATTTGTGAGGCATGGGGGGGAGGGAGCATATGTAATAATAATGCTGGTGATGATCTAAACAATGCGCTAATGCTATTAACTGTGAATTGGGGTCATAGTTTTCTGTAAGAGTGAAAAGATCAAGAAGATTTAAAGCTAAACTTTTTTTAAATAAAACTAGATTTATAGTGTAGGCTATGATTTAGAGGCATTTTTTTAAAATTCTACTTACAGTGTTTAAGCTGAGATGCAAGGACACCATTACTGAAGCTACCCTTAAGTCTGCCTAAGAGTTGGACATTAACTGATATAAATCGAAAAGCTGGTTTTAGATTCAGATAAATTTAAATGAAAGCATGCATTTATACTTATCCTTTAAAAGCACCACATGTTTATGTTGCAGCTTCACCATGTCCGTATTTAAGCATGTCTCTGTTTCCTGTTGCATGTCAGGGAACTGAGATAGAAGTGGATGAAAATGGCACTCTGGATTTGAGCATGAAAAAGAACCGAAGCCAAGACAAAGTTACGCCTCTCACTTCTTCCAGTACAGTACTTCCCACTCCTTCTTCTTCTCCTTTCAAAACAAGCAGCATCTTGGTAAATGCAGCCTTCTACCAGGCTCTTTGTGAGCAAGAAGGCTGGGACACACCAATCAACTACAGCAAGACACATGGCAGGAAAGAAGAAAAGGAGGTATTTTTTTTCAGTTTCTGAGTGATTTTTTTCCAATGGGCGAGTGGTCAGATAATGGTATTTCAGTAAATCTCTGCCAGTGAGCCTTGGATCTCACATGTAAGTCTATTGGTTCAGAATCCCATCTGAGAGCATAAAATCAGAAATAAAAAATTATTTGAAATTCCTGAAGGTTTTTGTTACAAGTAGCACAAAAGCGTATGTATGCGATTTCCATCAATAGTGATGACTTTTATTCCGTAAGAAAACACCAGGGAAAAATGTAATAGTACATACAAATGCTTTGCCTATTCAACCTATCCTAGGGAATGTAATAAGTCAAACTTAAAAACATAGAAAAAAAAGTGAAATGGACAACTAAAATTTCAGTAAATGCTTTTACTTAGTAATTTTGCACCTTTCATGGCTATTCTTCCTGTCTCTCCCTCCCAACTTGATCATAATATTGGTTTTGTTTACTTGTCATAGAGATTTATCCCATGTTGGCAACATGGCAGCAGAGTCTTCTATTGTTTTTCTCTCCTTCTATTTGACAAGCTTTGGCTTTCAGTTATTTTTGTTCTGTTATTTTTCTTTTTCTTGAGTCTGGTCATCAGAATATGGATTACTTGAATTTTTCTTAAATAAGGAAAAAATCATAAGTCATTTTAAGTCTAATTAGACAAAATCTTGCTAATTAACATAAACAAGCCTTACTGATAACCTTTGAAGTAGAATGTTTTGATTTGAACTTTTTTATTTGGCTTCAAATACATTTACTTCCTATTTGTTGTTTTTACATTATTAAAATATTTGAACAGTTCAATTATTACAAAATTATCTTTTCTTCAAATATCAAAACTGATACTTCAAGAAGGCATACAGAATGGTAAAGCTGTTTAGAGCTGAGGTTAGGAGATTCACATTTACAATTCCAAAAAATATCCAGAAATAGAAGATAATTCAGTTGAACACATAAAAATCTGTCAGGATTGGGTAAAGATCTGCCATAATGAGACAATTTGTGCTATGGTGGATCATTTATCGGAGGCAGGGTTGTCTTGAAGAGCACACTGCTGACACCTCTGTGGGGCTTGACTGTGCTCTTTGCCTCAGCCACAAAGCTCTGAGAGCCTGTATCAGTGTTCTGGAGTGAATTTCACACAACACAGTAGGCTGAGGGCCCCAGCTTTGAGAAAACTGCCTTGCTGCAGGAGATCAGTTGATGCCACAGACTTGGCAAGGGCCTATTCTGTTGCTCCTCCTCCCTGCAGCAACTGAGGATCAGAGAAGGAGCTGTAGCAGAAGCACCCCACTCTTTATGGGATTTCAGATTGCCAAGACATGTGGCTGCCTGCTTCACTCGGCACCAGAGCAGGGAACTGGATGCATCAGCACACTACACAAAATGACAAAGATCACTGCTCAGGCACTCTTGCCCCTAACACTCTGTGCTTTGACTCTATATGGCTTGTTCCTAATTGAGGATCTGGACCCAGACCTCTGCTGTGAGCTTTTGCCATCTCGGTGTGTCCAGTGATCTCAGGGCCAGGAACTCTGTTTTGTAAATCGAAGACTGGCAGTTATCCTTATGCAAAGAAAATGACTGATTATATCTATTTCTAATTCATTGTTATCTGGTTCATATGCACAACAGTTGCTTAATTTTGGTGGTAATTTCCAGAAAATATTGTCTCTCTCTCTCTCAGTGAAATAGCCTGTCCAGATGCCCCCTTAAAAAAAAAAATCTGAATTTGGAAAAAGCTCAAAATCACTCCAAAAGGAAAGCACTGAGAAATAACTAGAGCTGTCAGTTAGTTCAACTGTCAGTTCTCCAAAGATTTCAGGGCTTAAAAATGTTAAAAGTGCCAGATGCTATTATCTGTTATTCATGTTACCATTATGTTCTGGTCTTTGCTGAAATCAATATAAACTTCCATCTGTACATTAATGGAGTTTCATTGCTTGCTTGCTTTCTGGAGTGTGCATGCGTGAATACACACATGCTCTGCAGAAAATAGTGTGTTGAAAGCTCTGCAGAAAGTAGAGTTTGGATGGATTGGTCTGGTTTTCCTTTTAGTCTGGTATTCTTCAGAATTTTAATAGCATTTAATTATAAATCCCATCAAATAGAAAAGCAAAAATTATACATACACTTAGCTGTCATCATCATCATTTCAAAGACCAAGAAGTAGGAAGCACTGAAGGTGTTTTTTTCACAAGGGTTTATTTTGCCATCTAAAGCTAAAACTCTGGAGACAGATGTGGTCCCTTGTGGGCTGCATGTATTGACTCTAGGGCCAAGAAAGGCAAAGTTTGGATATTCTTCTAGACCTTGGGAGAATTTTTCTTTTTTCAAAGGAGCCCATCTATGAAGTTCTTGTAGGTTTTTCTGCATGTCTGTGCATGTATAGCTGTTGGTTTAAAGATTTAAAAATCTTAGTCTGGAAAAGCTGATTCTATAAATCCAGAATTAAATTTTGGAAAAAAAAAAAAACCATATGGATATCTTGTACATTAAAAATATGCATATAGATATACTTACGTGAACCTTTATCTTCCCATTTTATTTTTTTAATTATTCTGTAGATACTTGAATGAAATTGTGTATATCAATCTCAATGCTGCTGCATTTTGTCAAGTCCCAGTGTGTAGAATTAATAACCAGTCCTCTCTATGCAATACGTGTCAGTCAGTGACTTGACAAATATCTCACACAGAGATTTCTTGTCCGACAATTGATAAAGAGATATCTTCCATTTGAGTTAAAGAACACAAGCTGTAACTGAAGATATTAAAAAACTGCAGTGTGAGCAGGCTGATGTGTGCCTGGTCTTTATACATTTCTAAGATTCATCCCATATATGCACTAAATCTTTAGAAAAAGCACTATCTCCCAGTTCAGTAATACAGATGTAGCCTGTTGGATTAGCTGGTAAAAAAAAACGCACGAAACTCATAAATCAACCTTCTTCAACATCCATTACGTTAAATGGAAACCAATCTACGTAGGGCTTCTGAAGTTATCTTGATATCTGAACCCTGCAGCTGTCAGGAGAAGATCACCAATTTGTTGTTCTTTTAGGGCTTTTGATTTTATGGAGACTTACAATAGTGATAATCCCTGCAGAAGCTTTAATTTACATGTATGAAAGAAAGTCAGGACAGAACATGTGGAAGGACATAGTAATTAAATAAAACTCTCTTTCTGCAGCTTTAAGAGGAAAAACATCCACATAAGCAACTAGAATCAGGATTTAACTTAATGCTGGAAAAACAGTCTCTCAGGTTGCTTAAATCTGGAACAAAGCTGGAGTTCCTTTTTCTTTTTTCAATTTTTATCTTCCTGGCTTCCATGTTTGGATGACTTTCAAATATTTAGTATTTCTATATGAATGTTTTAGCACTGCTGATCTATTACTCTTCTATTACTCTTTATGTGAAATTTTCCTTTAGAAATAAAATTCCAAGAGCCTGAAATATATGTTTACTTTTATATCTTAAAATATGACTTGTCAATTACTATGAAAGAGTGTTTAGAAAAGACATGCATTTTTGTGCATGAGATGAGATGAGATTATTCGCAAACAAACTAACTCCACAAATGTGACTCCAAAAATCAGCAGTAATTGATATATCAATAATATGACATGAATTTCTATGTGTATGTATAGTGCGAGTTACAGTAGGCAGTAGGTAGCCAGTACCAGAAAGCAAAACGAAGTCATATTGAAGATCCAGTCTCCAAACAGGCAAAGATGAGCTGCCAGAATTGACGACCATATGGAAGCTTTATCAGAAGAAACACCCCCGCAGAGCTTACAAGTCCCAGTAGGCAGAATCTCCATTTTCAGTCCAGATTCTTCTCAGCCCTCCACTATGTGCTTAACAGTTCTGCAGACATCCCTGCCCCTCTGTCCTGGCACATTCATCAGCTGCACAAGCCCAGAAATCTACAGCATCAACCCTGAGAGTTTAGCAGAAGCTGAGAGGTCCTCCCCTTAACTGCAGGCAGCAGTTTCTGCTCCTACATGTAGCAATCTCAGGGTGCTACCTGCTTGAGAATCAGGCAAATCCAATGTGAGTTCCCAGCAAGGATTTATAGAGATTTAATAATTGATGCTAAGGACTTTGGAGATTTCTTGAATGATGAAATATCCACAGAGCATTACTCCAGAAAGGAAAAACTTAACCTTCATAAAAATAGTAATAATTGAAGACATTAATCCTCAAAACAGTAAAAATGAAGATATCTGAAATGATCAAAGTTTGCTTTTTTTTTTTTTTTTTTTTTTTTCAGAAAATGAAAATGTTATATTCTCCAGAGCTCTGGATTTCCAAATTGTCTCCCCAGGAGAGTGAATGTTCATAGTGCATACTATCTATCAAGCAGGCTTGTAGCAGTGATTTTATCTACAAGTCATAGAAATCCATAATTACCTTTACCAGCCAGCTGCTATGAAAATCTGTGTTTTTCTTCTCATGATTTTTGTTTTATCAAGAATCTTGTCTTTGCATAAGACATCAGATCATAGCTTTCTACCAACCTTGAAAGTGTGGTATTTATATATTTTTACATAGAATAGTTTTTTAATTTATGATTATAATTTTTTAATTCACAATATGGTACAATGGTTCTCACTTCAACTGTGTATAAAACACAACGAAGTATCATAGAATCATAGAATCATAGAATCACCAAGGTTGGAAAAGACCTAAAAGATCACCCAGTCCAACCGTTCACCTATTCCCAACAGCTCCTGCTAAACCATGTCCCTCAACACAACATCCAGTCTTTCCTTGAACACCCCCAGGGTCGGTGACTCCACCACCTCCCTGGGCAGTCTGTTCCAGTGCCTGACCACCCTTTCTGAAAAGTAATACTTCCTAATGTCCAGCCTGAATCTCCCCTGCCGTAGCTTGAAGCCATTCCCCCTGGTCCTATCACTAATGACATGAGAGAAGAGGCCAACCCCCAGCTCACTACAACCTCCCTTCAGGAAGTTATAGAGAGCAATGAGGTCTCCCCTGAGCCTCCTCTTCTCCAGGCTGAACATTCCCAGCTCCTTCAGCCTCTGCTCATATGGTACTTGCAAAGAAAAAGCAAGTATATACTTTCTGAAGTCTTGTTTGGGTCTACATTCAACAATTGCCTTAATTTTCTGTGTGTTTTTCTGTGGTCTTCATCATTGTTATGTAAATGTAAGCCTGATTGTCCCTATGTACATACTAAAACAGCATTTACCTTCAGAAATAATTTCATAATACACAGTTCAACATTTTAAAAAGTCTACCTGCCAGTGCTTTGAATTACAACGCATTAAACTTTCTTAATGGTACTTCTTTCTTATGGTACTTTTTAAAATGTTTTAAAAGACGTTCAAGTTATTTGTTGAACATGTAGAATTCTCTTGATGAGAGAAACCATTTGTCACACTTTCATCTAATATTTCAGAAAGACCCAGTGAGCTCTCCAGAAAACATGGAAGAAAAAAAGTATCCAGGAGAAGTCTCCATACCAAGTCCTAAACCCAAGCTCCATTCAAGAGATCTCAAAAAGGAACTCATCACGTGAGTCACAAAAAAGCGCCATGTTCCTCTACCCTTCTAAAGACTGAGTAAATTGTTTGAGTGCTGAATTGAAGTGCATTTGAGGTAGCCAAGTAGGGAGACCTTCATGATCACTGCATGCAGTTCCCGCTGTAGGTCAGTGTGGAGCTGAGACGAGGCAGAGATAGGTCTGAGAGTTGGACAGATTCAAGACTTATATTCTGCTCTCTATCAGTTTTTACTCTTCATGTAGGTAGGTAACAAATGGGCCACATTTACAAGTAGGCTGTGTTAATGTTTGTGTAATTGAATAAACTTTATTTGGAAAGTCTTTGTTACAGTTCCACTTCCAAGGATTTGTGGAGAAGTGCAGCAAATTTTGCAGACATTAAACATACAAAGTTCAAAGGATAAAATGGATAGTGGGTAGTGAGGAACTGCCCCAGGGTTTTCCAACCCTAGGAAATAGGCTTTAAGTTCTTAATTTGCCTCCTTCAAAGCATTCTGTCATTCTGTCCTACTGAAAATCCAGTGGACTCATGAATTCATACTCTGGGAGAATAGGCTGATGCTCTCTTTTCCCAAGAAAAGAGTCTCATTTGCTTAGTTTTAAACTCCAAAACTTTACTGTCAAAAACTGCAAAGAAATCAAGATAGTTTTTTGGTTTTTTTTTTTTTTTTTTTTTTGTTTTTTTTTTTAATCTTTCTGCACATAACAGTTTGTTTTGGTTCAGAACAGTTTCAGTAAAATTGTAACAACCAGCTCATAATACTGGTCACCTTTTAAAATCCCAGTTAGGCTCTTCACAAAAGCCTACTGGATTCACGTCAACATTGCTATCAATAGAGTGGGTTTTTTGCCATATGGGATTGAGTGATCATTTATTCCACTTTTCTTTTTGTCCTCAGTACAAAGTAGGTCTCTCTAGACAAGTGGAACGTAGAATTACTTAGTGATGATAGTCTATAATGTATCACTGCAGGCTCCTCCATAAATAAATGAGTTGCATCCCATCACCTTGTGTACTGCTCCCCAGACTCAGTGGCACTGAATCAGTTAGATATGACTCTGTCTTTAGAAATAACATATCCCTGGGGCAAGCTTCTGTGAAGAGTGATTCTTTCACCTCATGCCGTGCAGCCTGCATGTTGCCTACTCACCACATTGTATCTGTACTTGTAGTTCACGACCTAAATTGAAAGAGGTCATGTTTGTTTTGCCTCCTCTAAAACAACTGCGGACAAAAATACTTAGAGTTTATTTGCTGAAGACTCTAATGGCTTTTCCTTTGTATTATTTATTCCTTTGCGATACTGACCTGTTTTGAGATGGCTGTGAAACATTTTTCTAATCTCCTAAATAATAATTCTCCACAGTATTTACAAAAAAAGGTGATAATCTAACATTGGTTTTACTGTATTTTTTTCACATGCCGAGTAGAAAGAGGCACCTAAGATGTAGCTGTTCTAAAAATTAAATAAGAAATAGCTTTAATATATCAGCAGATCTAGGTGCAATTACAGGAATCAGACTGCATTTCTGTGATCCCGCTAAGCCTCAAAACTCATACAGAACAATCCAATACAGGTGGCTCCATCATGAGGAAGTTTTTAAAATGACATAAGCACTTGCAGAGAAAAAAAAATTGACCCCATTATCTCATTTGCAGTGAACTACCGTATGAATATCATCTTACTGCATGTGCCTCTTATTTTTCCATGCTGATTCTCTTTACCAAAACTACACTGCTCAGGTTGAAGTGGGCTCTGATATCTTGCTAAGGCTTTTTTACAGATTCGAAAAGTTCCTAGCATTCTGCCACTTCAGAGAAAATAGGCAGGTGAGGATCTGAGGTTTACTCATGGAGCACTAGCTAAATGTTTCTGTACAGATTCTGATTGCCCAGTGAAACACTGGCGTCCAGTGAAACACAGCCATTTATGAGGTGAATGGAGGGCTGCTGTTAGAGGTTTTAAAATATTGTAGAAGGGTATACTTAACTCACTCCTCCTCATCCACCCACAGATTGCATTTCTTGCAATTTTTGCACTCTTGCAGAAGATCAATTGGGATCAATCTGATAAATGATCTCAGAGTTATGACTAAAGTTGAATTGAGGGAAAAAATGACATTTTTTCCTGGTCAAACATGCCTCCATCTCTTGGCATAAAGGAAAAAAATACATTGTGCTAAATGTACACCACATGTAAATATACATTTACATTTACATAAATGCTAAATGTACAATTTTATGCCACTTCTCATTTCAGCTGTGAAAAATCCCATGAAAACACACTCATTCTGAAATTTAGCTGATACATTTTCTGTTCTGCAAGAAACCATAGCATCTATTTCTCACTTATTTCTCACAGCAAATAAAGATCCTGAATGCATTTCTAAAAAAAAGGTGCATTATTTTAGTCAGAAGCTAAAGGAATGATTTGGGATATTATTGTTCTCAGGCCTGTGTTACACACAAGATCAGATAGGAAACTTTACCTCTAGGATTTATGAACTGCAGTTAAATATTGGTAGCAATAGTGAAGTTTCTTTTCAAGAATCCGAGTTGTAACTGAAAAAGCTATGCAAAGCAAGGTGGTTTCACACTTGCATAGATCAAAGAAGTAAGGTTTTGACTGATTTGCATGGTGGAAATAGGAATTTTTTTCCTTCTGTGCTTGAAGTACTAATTGAAAATTAGAACTGTTATGTAGATTTTGTTAGTTTTTGTGGTGTCATGATGATATTGAGATGGGTTATAATGAATATGATTGTCCTACATATCGTTATGTACTTAATTGCAGGGTAAGCTATGTGATGTCTTGTGCATGCTCTAACCTCTCACTGCATCTTTGCATAGCTGTCCAACTCCAGGATGTGATGGTAGCGGTCACGTAACAGGAAACTATGCCTCACACCGCAGGTAAGAAACAACAGGAAAACCAAAGCAGGAAATAGTGCTACTTTTACCTGCTATCATTTAAATTTTTTTATATACTAACCATGGATAAGTATTCAAAAGTAATTTACAGAAAATAATCCGTACAGAAAAGGGTCTCTTTTTTCCTGTTTTATATTTTGTAGAAGGTCTGGACTCAATAGTCTGATGGATTTAGGCAGCATATGCTTATTACTCAAGATGGCTTAGCAAAGACATGTAGATAAGTCATTCAGTAGAGGTTGCATTTCCCTAAGTGAACAAGCACTCTCTATACAGATGAGATATTGGATGGGATTTTAAATAAGGTTTCCGTAGAAACTTTTTCTGCAAGTGGCTTTGAAATTAACAGAACTTCCAATACATTCTGTAGCTGCAAATTATTTCTTTAGAATAGCCTACTGTCTACCTGGGGGTTGAAACAATATTTTTTTCTGTTTCCTTTTGAGAACAAGATGGAAGCAGCCACATGGACCAGATGCTCTACCTGCCATTTATGCAGAAAGGGCTCTGCATAACACCACATTGCCGTTTAATGCTTTACAGGGACTTAGAAAGCTCTAGCCTTAACCATATATGTTTTCAGTAATTCAAGAGTCTGGCATAGATTGTTCTTCCTTTGTCAACAGGAAATAGTTGAGGGTCTGGTTTTTTCCTATTTTTAGTCACAGATTTTATAAAAATTGTTGTTTTAAGAAAAGAATATATACATTTTGTTTCAGTGAAACATTCCACATTGTATTTTTCAGTGTTTCTGGGTGCCCACTAGCTGACAAGACATTAAAATCCCTTATGGCTGCTAACTCTCAGGAGCTTAAGTGAGTATTAATAATAGTAAAAATGTAATTCTTATTTATCTTTGATCAACATGTTCCCTATAGTAATTGAGTTGTTCATTTTAATTACTCTGTGCAGCGAAGTATGAAATATTTCAGTGAAGTTCACTTATTAAAACAGAGTTTATTTCTCTCAATTTGCCTTTCTTGTTTAGTGTCCCTTCATTTTCATGAATTAGCCAGGACATGAAGAAAAAATACTGAAAACACTAAGAGTAACAGTATTTTTCATTCAGGAAGAAAGAGAAAAATATTGAAGACATACCACTGATTAGGGAAGATAGAATAAATCAAAAAACTAGACCAGAATTCCTGCATATCATTTTTTATCATTCAGTACCATATACTATGTGTTTAATGTCATTGAAGCAGACATCGAGTCACATGATTTTGTGCTGGCATAATTTTCACCATGAAATGTCACTTACAAAAGGACTGTGCGGGCTCTGCTATATAGACAGATGTATAGGGACATATGAATATTTCAAAAATCTGTAGTCAAGAGAGGCACTGGCAACCAGTCATCTAGTTATTGAATTGCCTTTGTCAATAAGGACATGGGGAAGAGGAAAGGATAATTAGAGTTCTTTCATGGCTTTCTCTCTGCATCTTGTAAATTGGATCCTGTAATAGATGGCTTGGAAATCTCATGGATGCATGTAAAAAGAGAAGAATCCCGTGACCATCCTTTCTGTCCTTTACATTCATCCCTAATCCAGACAGAAGAAAATAAAGTCCAACTATGGCACAGTTATGCTGATAAGATGATGTTTATGACTGTACTGATTACACATAGATTTGGCTCAGTGCTTAGTCACAAGTTAGCTTACATAGATCAAATACTAGTGGTCTCATTCTTTAGTCCAATAACATGAATTAAAAAAAAAAGAATGAACTGATGGTAGCTATGGACGTGAACCTGCTAGAGGTGCATCAAAATGGCAAAAAAGGTCCATTTATATGGGCAATTGCTTGAAGCAGTTCTGAAATTTATTAGGGAAACTAACATACTGGCACAGTATTTTATTGAGTCTCAAATGTATAAAATTTAATTTTAGTATTTTTTTAAAAGAGCAGCACAAGAAGCAGGGAACTGACTTGTGAAAATGCTGACAAATTTGAAATCATTTGCTGAGTCATATGTATTTGTCCCTGCTTTTTCTGGCTTTCTGCCATACATAGACACTCACACAAATATTTTGAATAGTTGCTCTTCATGCAGCCCCTCCCCCCCATATTCATGTGTGAATAAAGAAATTTGCATACCAATATGGTTATTTTTCCACTAAAGCTTCTAGAGTTTTGGTCATGCCATAAGGAAAGAGGAGCAACAGCATATGACTTAAATGACAAACTGCACATTGTACGCCATGTATTATAAGTGAGTTGTGAAAGACAAAGTCAAAGTTCATGAACGTTTCACAGACAGAAATATGTTGCATAATGCACTTAGCATTTAATTTCAATTAGCTAGAAAAGAGCAAAAATCAAAATCTGTTCACAGACAATTTGCAAAAGGGAAAAGGGCGAAATAAAATCATTTTCCACAAATGTACCAACTTATTTTAGCTTCCTGCAAATGTAATTCAGGTGAAATTTTAAACAAAATTCTGCTTTTGATAACAACTAAATGAAATCTTTTGCTTTTAGTATAGTATAGTGATATCAATAGTTTTACTTCACAGAGATGAGAGTAAAGGGCATAATGCTCATAGAATCAGGCCACCAACGTACCCTCATGTAGTTAGGCGTGAAGAAGAAAAAGCTGTGTATTTTTTCCAAATGTTATTCGTGTTTAATTTGCCAGAATCAAGATATGATTTTGGCTTTAACTGTGAATCTCTAAGCCAGCAAAGATACAAGGCTTCCATGTGATCTGCAGTTGAGAAATAAGGAATATCTGCTCAAAAAGTAAATCAGTCAAATTCAAGAAATATAATATCTGAGAAATTCTCATTGCACTGCACAATTTAAGATGGTTGAATTAAAATACACGAATGTTGATGAAGGATTTTTAAGCTATTACAGAGAGTTGTGATTTAATTCACTTTCATTTCACCAAAGAGCTGCTTATCAAACCTTAAACAAGTTTAAAAGTATACTATATAAGAATATCTAATTAGAGTTCAGAAACGTTAGGAAATAGGTAGATTCCACATACCAAGTTGATAAGTTATGCATATTCCATCAACAGCAGCATTCTAATCATTACCCTTTTTAAGTGACTTGTGTGGGTTTGCCTTAGGTAAAGTTCCTATCCAACAATTTCTTAGAGCTTTACCATCGGTAGAAGTATCAGAAGTGCTTCTAGATTCTCAGCTGAGTGTATCAATTTTATGTGAAGTTGTAGTTTGTCTACCTAAAGATAGAACACTGAAAAGGGGCACAAAATGACAGGTACTTGATGCATGGTTACAAAAATTGCTGTGTGAAATCACTGTGAGATTTGTTCTTAGAAAACAAACTTGATGAAGTGTAAAAGAATCTGTAACCTACACCCATTCAAGAGCTGACATCGTTTAACTTGAGATCCTGTGACCTCTGGCTCTCCAACACAAATGTGATTTTCTTTGGCTCTCCACAGTAACTCCCTAAGCTGGGGCATCAGTTCAAACTCATCAGCCAGTTTAAAGCTGATCAAGATCCACATTACCACTGACTGAAAGGCAATGCATTGTTGGTATATCTTGTGTTGTGAAATATCACAATATTATTAATATCTTACCTTCATATCTTTAACATTCTCAAGAATGCTTTGAATTCCAATCTAGTTAGTCTAACTGCTACCTGAGGAAGCAAGTGCAAATGGGGAGATTCAAAATTGTCTCACTGTACTTTTATGTCCATAACTCTCAGACTCATGATGTGAATATATTCCATAAAGAGCTCTTGGTAGATTAAAATCTGGGTGCAGTCTATACAGACAACTCTTCCATCTGTGATCATCTGATAAAACAAGTAGCCCAAATTAATACCCATAGTATTTGGCAGGTATTCTGGCTTTACTGGTGAGCATTCACACCCTCCAGACATCTGCCCTAATTGCCTGCTTCACATAACATTGTGCCCAGTTCTTGTCATATGCTCAGATAGGTCAGCATTTAGCTGAACAGTCAAGCATATCTGGCACTCTGCAACCCACAACTCTACCTTTACTGTCATTGTGAAGCATATTATTCTGCCCAAATACTTTTGTTCAGAAAATATCATCATGAAATGTTTTGAAATTGTTACTTAAAACAAACAAACATACAAAAATAAACAGTTTTCACTTTCTTCACTTGAAATTATTTGCTGAGTTCTACTTGAATCACTGAGTAAATCTGGTCATGTCCAAAAGAAAAGCATTTTCAAATATTCAAAGATGCAAGTGCACACGTAGACATGATACTACAGTTATACATGTAGAAGTTTTCTGTGACAGTGTAAAAACAACTGATCAAATCACCCATCTTGTCATCTTGGCCAAGATTCAGTAACAACCAAGATCCATACAAGATTCCATAATGGTTCAGTCAAGATTGTTTGGCAAAACTTCTGTAATTCTGAAACTCTGTAAAAATCATAGTATTTAAGAGGCCTTTAGGGATGATTAACATAACAACCTGGTGCTGTAGAGCACAGAAATGTGGAAATGGCTGGCACTACTTCTAAAGGTAAATATTTTCCTTATGCTCCTTCCTGTATTGAGGCATGTTTCTCTAAAAAAAACCCACACATATACAAATTCAATGAAAAAAATGACAACAAATGACCAAAAAAAAATCAGTTTGAATGACTGCTTCACCAGTAGAAAGTGATGTCAGTAGGGTCCTGTTCCCAAACCCCCAGAAGTCAGTGGAAAGACCTATTGACTGCAGTAGGCTTTGGGAGCCCACTTTTCATGTAGTACTAGTACCAGATCACCAGCAATGATACATTAACAGGCAAATTTGTTTATTTTCATTGTATGGATGATTTAGTACTAAATATTCATTCTTGAAAGGCTTCTATTTTTTGCGCACACACACACACACAAAACCCCTTAACTATGAGATGGAAACGTAATCCAATTGCCAAGCTGAATATCCAGTTGCATCTAGAGTTAAATAGATATCCTGTTGTATAATTACAGTGCTAGGAATATACAAGCTACTAAATTCAAATTCTGGCTATCACACTAACTCTATTGATGTACAAAAGTAAAACTGCTTCTCTGCTTCCATTTTCCCTTTTGTAAATACTGGCAAAGTGCTTATTTGCATCCATACCTGTGAATATCAGAAGGATAACAAACAAATACATACAGTAAATTTACAAATAGATCTATATCAATCGGCTTTTTGCTTGTTTGTTTGGCTCTGTGCAAGGAAAAATGTTTGGTGCAAACAGTGTTATGAATTGCTTAATTCCATATATCTTATGCAGTACGTTTAATGTTCCTTACTAAAATTCAATTATATTAAAAAAAAAAAAAGTATTTTGCACATTAAAAAAAAAAATCAACAAGAATTAGCTTTAATTACTCAACAAAAGCTATATGGTGGAAGCTTTCTCTCACTCTAGACAAGAAGCACCAAATACATGTTATTTACTGCTATCTTCAAAGTCATGTAAGTATATTATTCTATAGGTGCCCGACACCTGGTTGTGATGGTTCTGGCCACGTGACTGGGAACTATGCATCACACAGAAGGTAAGCACTGTCCCATGAATTGAGACTGCAGCACTTGGGTTTATTGGCAAGCAGCATCCTAACGAGGTGGATTTTATTCTGTGTCCTTGCAGCTTATCTGGTTGTCCCCGTGCCAGAAAAGGTGGTATCAAAGTGACTCCTTCCAAGGATGAAAAAGAAGACCCTGAACTTAAGTGAGTACAAATGTGTAAGTCGTTGTGAAGGGGGAATAAACAGTAAGAGCAGAAGGGATGAAACATCATAGGAATTACCCAGCCCACCTGACAATAAGCCCAATAGCTGAAGCCAAACCAACTGCTTCAGTTTTTAGTGAAGCTGATGGAGTCCATCACATCGGAGCTTGAACAGCGAGGAAGACTTGTATTTTCTCGTATCATTCCTACTCATTTAACTGATAGAATTTCACTTGAAGTGAAAACTGAAAATTCAGTGAGTATTTACTGCTTCCTTACTTGAATGCAAATTCCATTAAAATCAGTAACCGATAACTTCCAGAATACAGACATGAAGATTTAGTTGCACTTATTAATTTTCTTACTGCTTGCTAATGATATATGAGAGACTGCATAATAGTGGCCGAGCAACTAAAATAAAAATAAAAATAAAAATCCTAAACCTTCCTTTCTTCCTTTCTTTGCATATGTTTCCAAGAGTTTTCCAGTAACATGGATCAGAATGTTTGAGCCCAGCCTCCACTTCCTGTCAAAAACACAGAGAAGAGAGAATGCTAATGTTTCATATACCTACAGGTTGTGTTTTATAGTCTATGATAGAATTTCAGTTTTCTTTTCTGGTAAAATACTATCTGAACGAATGGTTTCATTTCTTAGGCTGTTCAACTTCACTTTACATTGCCTAATCTTAAAATTAGGTAAACCTCCATAACTCAGCTTGACATGAATTGAATGCTCAGGTATAGTGCATCTTTGGGGACCAAGCGTTAATATACGGATGCAAAGTGACATAAGTAGCTGAACATATTTTCTCAGACTTCCTTGAGAGTGCTTTCACCAGATGTCTCTGATAAAAACCAGGGTTCTTTTGCTGTGTTTCTGTAGATGCCCAGTGATAGGCTGTGATGGCCAAGGTCACATATCAGGTAAATACACTTCTCATCGCACTGCTTCTGGTTGTCCTTTGGCTGCCAAGAGACAGAAGGAGAGTCCCGTCAATGGGTCTTCACTATCCTGGAAACTGAACAAACAAGAGCTGCCACACTGTCCTTTGCCAGGCTGCAACGGGCTGGGTCATGTTAATAATGTTTTTGTCACCCACAGAAGGTATAACTTTGTGTTTTCTTTTTCCTTTTTCCTTAAAGTTCCCCTGTTGAATTGGCAACAAATGAGGTTACAGTCTGAATAAATTGTGCAGAGGTTATTTAAATAACGAGATAGTTTACATTGAAACTGAAGTAATATGGATCAGAATAAGCTTGAGACAGCTTGGATCAACTTTTAACTCTTATTTTATGTTCCCCTAGCAATGTGACTTCCCAAGGTCTTTTTATTCAGATTAACAGTTTCTATATGATTTAAAATTTAATAAGAGTTCTGTCCTAGGCAAATATGGAGTTGGATCTGTGTATCTTTTATAGAAAATTCAAATATCATTGAAATGTCAACAAAAGGGATTAAGCAAGAGCAATGTCTGCATTTATTTAATCTTTTTACCAGTGGCAAACTTGTTTTCATAAACTTTGTATTTAAATCACTAGAACTGCCCAAAAAATTAAACACACAGAACTCATGGATCACACAAGTTTGCTGTTACAATTTTACAAACAAAACTATCTTTACAAAGTAGGAATCACACATATAGCCAGTGTTCAATAAATATCAGATTTTTATATATTAAGATGAAAGCATTAATATCATTTGAACATGTTCAGTCAATATTACTCAAAGAATCCGTTTACAGAATCAGAAATACTACTTTGTAAAGTTTAATTTTCTGTGCACAGAGGGAATTAAATGTCTATTTTACATCTACTTTGCTTTCTTTTTAACATTCTGAATCAAGTACTCTAATACAAGAATGTCCAATATAATCTGAACCAATTCAGTCGGAGGAAGTTCAGTATGATTCAGCAGAACTGTGTGCTCAAATTTCACAGCCTCTGAAAGTGGTTGTTTAAAGGTTCCCCAGCAAGCTCCATTGCTCTTACTTTTCCCTTTCCTTTCAACCCTTATGTTCATTCTGGTGAGCCAATCCTTTTCCTAACACTTTTCTCTATCTCAGCCTCAAGCCTGTGGCTCTGCCCCAGCCCACTCCCAACTCAGCACAAGACTTTGTTTTTCCTTATTTGGTTGTAATACAGTTACACAGAACTCTTAGCTCAGCTGCTAGGACAATGTCCTGCTGTTTGAGTGACCTATTCCCAGTTCTGTCTGCAGCAAAGTTTTGTGGTTGTGGTGGATTCATTGGCTCAAGAGTCAAACTGTTTGCTCTGCACCCATTTCTCATTATGTAGCGTTTGATAATGGGAGACTGCCAGTCCTCAGAAACAACCACCCAGGATGGAAAAGTATATCACAAATCCTTCACTGAAATTTTAGGCAGCCTACACATGAGCATTAACTTTTAATGCCAATGCCTCATCTGTATAGCAGATGTAGTGGAATCAGACCATGATGGGAATGCTGAGAGATAAATTCCTTGAAGAGTTGTGAACTGTTCATATGCCAATTTATTTATAGCAGAGAAGAAACCTCCAAAGCAGTAGATTTGTCCATTGTTATCCTAAATTTATGAGCATGGTAAAGTGTTTACATTACAATACTATTAAAAATTGGGGCTAATTAACTCATACTACACAATATGACACCTTCAAACCAATAGAATAAAAAATTGGTCTCTTAGATTACTTCTGTCCTACTAGAGGCTGGATCACTCTTAAGATCATATAATTAGCATAGGTTTATGATGTTATATCCTTACCTAACACACTTGAAACCCGACAAACCACCCAATGACTTTGAGACAATGACAGCTCTGGGCTGAGCTCCAGACCGATACCAGAAATGGAAAACTAGCACATTTAGCTAAGCAGGCAGGAAGCAAACTTAAACCTTCCAAAGTTTTTTCTTATTTATTTATTGACTTATTCATTTCCTCTGTGGAAACACCATGTTGAATAGGATTCTTTTTTCACCAAATAATAGTAATAATAAAATAAAAATAAATAAAAATAGTACTAGGAAAAGTTTTGCCTTCGTTCCTTACTTGGCTACATCTAAATACAAAGCCTTTTGCCAGTTCTTCAGCATGTGGTATTTCTTCTTTGTTATTTTTAAGACAGTGCAATTCATCTTAGCCCTTTAGTAGGCAATAAAAATTGCCTCAGATAATTACCAGCTGATGAAATTGTAAGCACTGAAATAGCAAAATATAATTTAATGTGAACAGTGGTTAAAAAGCAAACATTATATAATAGAACCATTCAAAAAAGCTATTATGGTCTATAGGGTATACCCAGAGTTATTATTGTATTGATCATTATTATATATCAACAAAATAATGCAATAAATGTGTGCTGTGGAAATCAACCCATTAACAATTTATTTTTTTAAGAATGGTAAACTTGCCATTTTAAAGGACCATCTGCCACTCTCCTCTGAAGCATAATCACTCAATAGAAACAATAGAGTTTTTATTTGTTTATAAGTGCTGGAACTTCAAGAATTCTGTAAATGCATTTCCATGTAACTTTACAATAGCTCCCAATTCTCTTTTGATTATTCTGAAATATGCTTAAATGTTGTTTACTTATTGGTTGAGATATCTGTTCCAATTTTCAGGCTGGAATATGCAGTTAAATAGCTCTTTATGAGTTATGTCATTCCCTGAAGCTATGCTATAATGGAGATACTGATGTGACCTTAGATACAGAGGTCTGTCCAAGTGCATGATAATATTGCCTGAAAGGATTGTTGCCACTTTCAAGTGGGTGCTAATGTTTTTTTTCCTATCTGTTTCAGTCTATCTGGTTGTCCTCTGAATGCACAAGCCATAAAAAAGGGCAAAATTTCGGAAGAGTTAATGACTATCAAGCTTAAAGCAAGTGGTGGTAAGGAGATCTGTAAAAGATGATGACATTTATTCAGATAGAAGGGCCTGGTCTCCCATTTATACTCAGGCTCCTTGATGCCATTCTGGCATTAACTGTCACCCCTTTCAGTTGTCTCTAGCAATAACTAAACTTGAATAACAAAAATCTTTGCGTGAAAGATTATAAAATTCAACTCATTTACAGCATGATAATTCAAAATTTGGGAGTATGATCTTTTATCTCAGAATATTATTATTATTATTATTAATTTGGAGGTGCTCTTGCTATTGTAATTAGTAATAAATTATTAGTTACAGATCAGAAGAGCTAGCTGATGTTAGCTAATGGTTAGGCTAACGTAGAAGGGAGATAAATTGCATGTGTAAGTTGACTCCTCTTTGACTCCTCTTTTTAACTTTAATACTACATGTTTCTGTGCAGTACTTTGAAAATTTTGCTAATCCTTATAGTAAGAGTAAAGGAGCAACTACCAAATAGATACAATATAATATTACTTTCTTATAAAACATGCTTTAGAAACCTGGGCATTGAGCCAGGATGAAAGGAACTTGCCTTTATGCTTCCAATAGCTGAGCAAAAGTTCTGTTACAGTTGTGTTACATTGGGCAAATGATTTTGCTTTCATGTGCATCTCTGTCCACATTATCTGTGGGGGAGGAATTGCTACTGACAGATTTCCCAAGTTGATTCCCCAGCAGACTCAGTTCAGGGCTGTAGATTTTAGAAAAGAAACAGACCTGGTACTTTTTTCAAGGTGGAATTGGTTTCAGAATGATAGTGAGCAGAAAGACAGATATGTATTGCCAGCTGCTGTAGCTGCTCAATATTTTTTAGAACACGACTTTACTAAAGGTCCAAAGATAATTTTCTTCCCTGCCTAACTTGTGGGATGTGAAAGTCCTCCTTTCTTCTTTTTTTTCTACAATGTTTTTTAGCTTTTGATATCATTCACATTTCACACATACCTAAGGCTGTGATCCACTAAATTATTCCACATAGAATTTTGCCCCCACATATTTTCCTGAAAGATCAGAAACAGGTAATAAAATAAATAAATAAATAAATAAATAAATAAATAAATTGCAAATGCTCCATCGTATTTAATGATATACTTTCCTCCTCCCAAGTATTTGTGCAAGTTTTTCCTTTCTCTGGCTAGTTTGTGGTTGTATGTTAAGCTGGAAAAAAGAACTGTCAAATACAAAAACTCAGAGAGCAATAATTTTCCCTTAGATGTTTCAGCTCATATAGAGTTTTACAACTAGAAAACAATTTTGTCAATAAAAGCAAAGTAAGAGGCAAATTAAACATCAATAATTTGATCAAAAGCCTTTTATCTCCCTCTTGTTCAGCAACAGGTAGCACTGTTTGTTACTCATACGTCCATTTAGATATGAACACTTTACATCTGATATTGATATTTTCAACTATCTGCAGGTATTGAGAGTGATGAAGAAATCAGACATTTGGATGAAGAAATAAAAGAACTGAATGAATCCAATCTTAAAATTGAAGCTGACATGATGAAACTTCAAACCCAGGTATGACATCAAAGCCGAAGTTTTCGTTTTTCTTGTACTATGGTTAAAAGCATACTCTTCACTCTGTAGCATTTAAAATTGCAAAAATCCCAAATGCCTTTTTGTCAAGTTTTTTTTTTTTTTTTTAATCTGTTTTCTGTAAGTAAGTAGCAGGTTCCTGAGAATTATTATGAAGATCTACTGAGTGATACGTTGATGGCAGTTTTTGAGCTAATCTTGGCAACCAGAGAAACCATATTTACCAAACAAAACGTTCGTTTTCCTTTGTTGACCAAACCTCTGTTAAACACACCGCAGAGAATCCCATGACTGCGGTAAGAACCCGGGCTAGGGAAGGCATCAGGAGCCTGCTCTGACTTTTAATACGTGTGAGTTTTGTTGTTTTGTACTTAAAAAACTGGCAGTTACTCAAATAGTTCGAATTTTGCCCCCAGGCAACAGCTGGTAAAGAATGGATGCCTCTTGTTAACTGGTAGGGCAGATTAGTTGAAGGGGGAGCTGTGGAAACGGCATTCACTGTCATTCTTTTGTAAACTGGCAATATGGCATTAGCCTCCAGGTGCCGACTGTGGTTCTATGGAGAATGTTCCTCCACAAAGGGACTTCTGCATGCACCTGAGTGTTCACCCCGGTAAATCAGGTTGAAATAAGAGCTCATTATTTTAGGAACAATAAGATTTTTAGAGAATAATTCCTAAATAAGAATAGATCTGGTAACAGAATGCAAGTCTAAACTGATCCAGAGCAGAGTGCAGCCACAGCCCTCATTTGCAGAATGCTCTCAGTGCTGATTCATGCTGTTTTTATAATATCCAGAGAGTGTATAGTTTAAACACAGGCAAAGTTTATACCACCTGCACTGAGTATAAACGCAACCATACTGCAATGCTTGTGTCCATCCCAAACCGAATAGCAGTGAGGTTTTTTTCAGTGTTTCTGGACGCTGCTTTCAGTTCTCTCTGTTTGAACAGAGATGGCCTAATTTATGCAGCTAGTTTTCTCCTCTGAATTACTCAAGATTGAAGACAGTCTAATTAGCAAAGCCTGAACTACATCTGCAGCAATGTGTTTGCTACAGGGCTTTGCTCTATCCCCTTTTAATCTCCCCGGATCAGGTGCTTGGCTGCCTGGAGCACGCTCCATAGGACAGGCATCAGGGGTGTAGACAAACAGGGCTCCTCTTCCTGAGGGCAGTCTGGGTCTGGGCAGTGTGATGAAGGAAACTAAACTGACCAAAACAAGGAGAGATTTAAGCAGTGCAGAGAGGTGTCGTCCTAACAAGGAGAGAGTGGGTCTAACACTTGCAGCTGTGCCATTGCATTGTCCCTTCCAGGGCCATGGGCAGCCTTGGCAGTGGCTGCATTGGGTGAAGCACCAGGCCCTGCCATTGCATCCTTCTGTTTTTCAGCACAACTTTTGACATATGAACTTTCACAGCTCAGTATCGCCTTCTGCTCTCATGCAGAAATTATACCATTTCACTACCTCAGGAATATTTTTATGCTGTTTTTAAACACCTGGTGTTTCCATTTTGTTCCTCAGAGATCTCAGCAATCACACACTCAGCCTCTCAATTTCCTTCCTGCTTAATTTTTCTCCCACTGATTCCATCACATTCCATTCCATCCATTCCACTGATTTTTTTTTCTTGCTAACCAGGCAGCTCGCAGCTCTACCCTCCACTAAGCAGTGAGGCAGGGAGGTAGCATAACAACTAAAAGCTGTGTCATGACCATTGTGGGCAATCAGCAGGGAATACTTTAAGAGCAAGTCAGCAATGCAAACATCATCAGCCTCCTTTCTTCTACCTTCCACCATCCCTGAGGCCACTCTCCATCCCAGTGTATCCCCTTTCCCCTCTGACCTCATTTCCCTGCTCAAAGTGCTCTCCGGTGCCTCACTGACACAGGGTTTCTCTGTGAAACCACAGCAAAATCCATTGATTCAGACTGAACACAACTTGCTGTGATTATTCTATGGAGAGGTTATATCCATCCTTTAAAAAGTGCCTGAGTTTCAGACCCACAGTGTGACAATGTGACTGCCAGTTTGGGCTCAGCACTGCCACAGTTCTGTTTGATTGTAGATGTCTGTATTTTACAGATCACGTCTATGGAGACCAACCTGAAAACAATAGAAGAAGAGAACAAACTCATAGAGCAGAACAATGAGAGCCTGTTGAAGGAGCTAGCTGGTTTAAGCCAAGCCCTCATCTCCAGCCTTGCTGACATTCAGCTTCCACAGATGGTAAGACCACAGCCAGTGGCTTCGCACCTTCTTTGAGATTGTATTGCCAGCACCTGAAGCAGATGAGATTGCTCAGGGACTGACGGGAGCACTATAGCTGCATTAGCAGAGCTCTGCTTAGCCTAATTTACTCCGCGGAGATGCTGGATCTTGGACTCTGCTTGATATCAGACTCAGCTGCTTCCAGGACTGAGCCAACAATGGTGTTTCTGCCCTGCACAAGCTTTTACTCCACCCCTCCCCAGTTCAGTGTCCCCCTGCACAAGGTGTGAAAATTTCACACTGAGAATCTGTTTTTACTCTTAGATCAGAATATTGACCTCTTTCACTGAGCTCAGTGCTATGATCCTTTTAAGGCCGACAAAACTCTGCCTCTGAAAAACTCCATGTCCTATATGTCATCCAAACACAGGCCAAATCCACCAAGGTAGTTAGGTCTGCAGAAATACAGTCTCCTTTCCCAGTCTCAAGAAGGGCACTGGTAAATTAGGTAAGGACAATTACGGGGATGTCAACCATAATCCCAGAGCCTCGATAGATAAGGTCTCAATAGAAAAGCAATTTATACTGAAGATAATATCTCAGAACATTTTCTTGCCTCGAATGTGCTTGGATGCCCCAACACAAGAAAATCCCTCAATTTCTACAGTCCCTCTATTATCTTGGATGACTGCTGTGTTTATGACTTCTCCCCAGTTGCCATGTCAATGCTTTTCTATGCTTTGGAGTTGGGTGTTTGCATTCCTTTGGCCTTCATTTTATCTGCTACAATTATACTCTGTTTTGTCTTCATTTAGGGGCCAATCAGTGAGCAGAATTTCGAAGCATATGTAAATACACTCACAGACATGTACAGCAATCTGGAACGGGACTATTCCCCCGAATGCAAAGCTCTGCTGGAAAGTATCAAACAGGCAGTGAAGGGCATCCATGTGTAGGATGTGAAAGCTGCTGGGCAACAGAAATTACTTAACAGCAGTAAACTCCAGATGGATCTGTTAGGAGTTCATGTACTGCTAAGGGGTGTAGGTTGCCATGCTGCATTTACAATTGCAACATTGCACTAATTTTTTCCCAGCTGACATAAAAAAAGAATAAAAACACAACAGACTATTTGTATTAACAGCAATGCACTCTGTTAGTATATTATATTTATTTCAGTACAATTCTTTTTTTTTTCTTCTTTTGCACTCAGTTTTTGTAAAGTGAATGTAAAAAGTGTGTGTGACTATTTTTTATATTTTTTATTTATTTCTAATCAAAGAGTTTGGTTTTTTTTTTATCTTTTAACAGCATTTTTGCGGCCTGCCATATTTTTACAAATGTGTTTATTAATTTATTTTCCAATGGGATTTTAAATAGACTGAAAGTTATACTGTAAATTAAATAACTTGCTGGGTTTGTACAGGAAGAAAAAAAGCTATGAGTAACAAATGACGGAACTGTGGTTCTAGTTTTATTTTCCTCACATCCTGCTTTTTTATAATGGCTTTTTATCAAAAATGGGTTTGCAGTAACATGAGATGTGAAGATGCATGGACTGAGAAGATAAATGGTGCCCACTAGTGGGGAACTCGGGCTCTTAAAAGCACAGTATGCTGGAAAACAGTGTGTTAAAGAATACGTTAGCAATAATGAAATATAGCAATCAGCAAAGCACTTGACTTGGCTGTGTGATTTAGCCTATGCGAATGATTATTTAAAATGTTTCAAGAGAACTTCAGATTTATTTTACCACTGCAGTTTTTTTCAGAGTTAGCTTACAGAGGGAAATGACAATTATCTCTAAACAAGAACGATAATTTGATAGGACTGGTACTCTTTTAGTACGATATGTTGAGATTTTAATAAAGTGACCAGTATTGCTATGGATTTGGAACCGAAAAATGCAAACACATCCCAAGCACACAAGAATTTGTACATAATGAATCAAACACATCTCCCCTGAAATGGCATTCAATACTGGTTTGAACTTAACAGCAGTGAAGAAGGCAGCAGTCTGGAGGGGAATATTACTCCAACTCAGTGGTGTTGCCCTTCTCACTGAACGAACGGTAGCAACACAGTGATTGGTTTCTCCCATCCTTATTCACCAAGACTAGTCTGATACTGGGTCGGTTGCCAGTCCTTCAGTAGGGTACCAGGCACTACAGGACGTCCAGGCACAGGGGAGGGGACATGCAGCTGTTCAGAGCAGCTCATGTGTGCCCCCCTCGCTGGTTAGCCTGGGCTTGGAGTTTCTGAATCCGTCAGAAATTAGCGGTTGCTATAACCGAGGCAATGTCTATTTCAGGGATTGTAAGTAATTAAGCATTGTTTCAGAAGTTTTTTTTATATTTATTTTTTTTAAGAAAAAGGTATAAACAACCAGCTAAACTGCCTTTTTTGTATGCACACACACCTCATGTGCATATGTGCCTCAGTGTAAATGTATACATGGATCTAGCGTGCGTTTAATTTTTCCGTGCTATAATGAAAGTGTTTATTTTTATTAGCCTCATTTATATTTAGATTGAATATGATGGCATTCACAGGCTTGACATATACAATTATATTATTACTGTTCCTGCACAAAAGAACTATTCAGAAGTGAGTAAACTCTCATGCACTGTGGTCACTGTTCTGCATTAGGTGGAGCTTGCTTTTTTGTTTGAGAGTTGATTCAACTCTCCAATCCTAGTTTAGACAGGGGGAAATGTATGTTCTTAGGAGCTGTGTTTATTTTTAAATCAGTTTTTCAAAAGCTACCATACGTGCTGTCTAATATAAATAGGAAGACACCAAACAAAAATTTGCTATTAAAGTTACTGTACTCGCTGACAAAAAATCAAAAAGCGAACATTTGTTATACTTGTTAAATGCATACAAAATGAGTTCACTCATTACAAAGACTAAAATTTAATTTACTAAATATTTTAACAAATTTGTTATATATTTTATTTAAGTAAAAAAAAAAAAATCTCTTACCTATGTATTTATTATTATGATTTACTCTGGCTTCAGGTTAATTTATCTGTGTTTGGTTGTTTGCTCAGGATGTTCTGTGAAGTATGTTTGTATTTATTTGCCTCCCTTGTACTTGATGTGTTTTGTAATGTGCACTGATTTTTTTTTTCTTTTCATTTTTCTTTTTTTTTTTGTGCTTAAATGCATTTATGAGCTACACTGTAAATTGGATCTTTTGTAAAGAGCAATGATGTATGCATTTTTTAATTTGGAGTAGTTTGTATACTGTTTCTTCATACAATTAATATTTCTTACATCAAAGCAACGAAATTGTGTTCTGTGCTGTACATTTGGTGTATGGTAGGAAATAAAATTGATAATGAAACATTGCAGCAAGTTTGTTGGTTATTTTAGCCTCTAGATGCAGACTTGTATTACACATTCTTAACTGCACCTGGCACTATACAATGTGTCAGATGTTTTACTTGCTTTGTGTACAAAACGTGTCATCCCTGTAAGTAAATTTCTGGTATCAGTAATTTAATTAGTGTTTTACTTTGTCAATTTCAAGTAAGGAGAAAAGCAAACTGCTTAAGAGATCCTTTTCATTTTTGAAGGGAAAAAAGAAAAAAAATGAAAATAATCACTGCATGATTTATTGCATTCTTTTCTTGGCAGTTGTAGACATCATTTACACTGATAAAGTACAGGATTTGTGCTGACCTTTAACAGCTGCTAAATTATGTTTAAACATAAAAGCCATTGTAAAGTTTCCAGCAGTTTGGAACCACCCACGGTTCCAGTGCAATTTTCCCTGAGATGTGCAGTGTTTATACATTACAGAAATAAAAATCTAATGCTTTTAGAAAGGTGATACTTCCAGTATCTAATGGACTTTCTTTTTTTTGCACTGCTAGTTGTACTGAAAACAAGCTATTTTCATTTAGAATTCATGCTGATGGCTTCAGGAACATTTCTTGTCTCAGATTCCACTGATAAATCAAGAATAATTTTCTTCAGAAAATATGGCAAATTTTAAAGCTGATAAAGTAGCTGGTTTACAAATATTATGTATTTGAGTAGATGTTGCGAGACAAATCAAAATGGACTCTAGAAAAAATGACATGGTCAGCATTCAAATATACCAGATCAAGAATAATTGTTCTATAAATATGCCTATAACAGGCAGGCATGTGCTTACTTCATGTAAAATTTTTACTTCAGTAAAAATATATAAATGCCATTGGTTGAACTAATTGGAATGGCATTGAAGCTCCAAATATCCAGGAGAAGGAAGGGGAGTAAGTTCAATCAATATATGCTTGTCCTATCAGCTCCAGAGGTCTGTATCCTGTCCCTTAATTGCTCATAGCAAAAGTTTTTGAGACTATAGTGTCAAAATCAGATTCTGTTTTCTACTGCAATCATCTTTCCATTTACTAATTAAGCACCTCTTCTTTCCTGCTGGCTTATCGTATCTATCTAGTTACTTCAAGGCTTTTCCACTCAGAGATCCTTCATCCTATTCATATTGTACCTTTTTTTTTTTTTTTTTTTTTTTTTTAAATGAGTTTCAGATTTCCTTGATTGGAATTTGTGATCTTGCAATGATGCAGAGTCAGGACAAAAGGCACATCCTTCCTCTCTTCTTGGGCAATTTATTCTAACTTCCTCAGCATTTATCTCATAAAGTTTGCATTATGATTTGTGCAGCTGCATTTCTTGGATGTTTCTCGGAGATCTGCAGCTGACAAAGTCCTTTGTTCATGTCACTTGGGTTGCTGTGGGATGATAGATAAAGCTCCATGTAGCTACTGTGTAATGTAGGACAGTGACCCAGTTTCACTACCTTTCAGTATCTCATTCTGGCTTGGTTTTCTTCTGTCTCTTTTGCTCTAGTGAGTTTTAGACAGCCTAGCTCACACATAATTTCATAAAGGATTAGCCTGATTTTCTGTCTGACTTCATGGTACAAATTGCTGCAATTGCATTTTTGTTCATAACAAATGTTCCCACAGATATTGTCCAAGAATTTCTCAGGAATTTTCAGCTATGGGATAACACTTGCTATTTAAATTGCTATTTTTTCACTCTGAAAGTATTGCTGCATGAGATTTTTTCAAACTAGATCAGTGATTTTGTTGCCCAGCTTCAGATCTCTTTGAAGGGGCCACATTTTTAGAAGCTGGAGGCTCAGCTATTTTTGCTAAGCAGGGATTTTTCCAAATTCCCTTCTTATGGCCAATTCAGATTACACAGCATCCAAAAATTCTCAGCAGGTTTTTGTACCCATCCCTAGTATTGAAGAGTAAAACATCTTCTATGTTACACCAAGCCTAATTCTAATTCCTACCAAGCTCCTCTTTCAATGTCTGTACATAATATCTTTAAAATTCTGAAGGAAAGCAATAAGAAAAAACAAAGGACCAAATTTAATTCCTTATTTAACTGAAGATAGCATCTGTACAGACAGTTCCCTGTCAGTTGTTACTGAAGCTGGAACTACGGCTTAGAGTCCATGGCATGCAATCTTCTCTAATTACAATCATATGTACAATCACTGTGCAGTCCCTGATTATTTCTGACACAGTAGTCAAAATCTGGATTAGGAACCAGATTCTACATTCATTTCAAATTTGTTGGAATGAAATTCATGTGATCCTTTAGAAGCAGGAAGAATTTAGTTACTTCAGGAGTTAATTGCCCAGAACTGGGAAAGTTTTGGGCTTTTTTCATACTGATATCTGTTTATGCATGTTAAGGAAGGAAAGAAGGTTTTAAAAAGCTCATGAAAACCTACTGGAAAAATGTGTATAAATCAAATTCCTTCAGAGAAAAGCACAGCACTGTCTCCTCAGGCTGAAGAGCCCAGCTCTTTGCACGGAAGTGCTGCTTGGGGGATTTCAGTGCCGACTGCTGCGAGTGAAAGTCCTGTGCATTCAGCAGTCCAATGAGGAAACGGCAGCTTGGGAAGCTATCCCTCAGGCTCAGCCTTTTGAGTAATATGGGCTGTGTTAGATGAAAGATATCTGCAACACCACACTGTATATCAAATGTCTCGATTGCAGTAATTATAAATTACTAATCTGGTGGTTTTTCAGGATGCTGAATGGTACCAGTGAAGTCATTCAAATCTACTGCATCCAGGTAAGTTCCTGTGCCCATCAGAAGTGGCTCAGCATTGTACTCTGCAGGCTCAGAACAAATCCCCACATTTGATTTAAAACTCCACTTAATCAGTACTTACACGCAGCCCATCATCTATGTTTTTCTCTTTTTATTCTTTTTCTCCTAAGGCATTAACAGGGTCTACATTTTATTCCTATGATTGGTATACTTGAATATATCTTCCAGCCAGCACTGCTGTTCAGGCTGCAACTACATTTTCAAAATAGAGAAATCAAGTTTCAAAACAACTAAAGTAAGGACTATAAAAGCATAAGCATTTTTATTTGAGATAATGCATCTCATATGGATTTAGTATGAAATCAGCTGATTGCTACAAGAGTAAAATGATTCACTGTAAGAGGGAGCGGAGGGAAGCTCAGCTGCTCCATGCTCTGATTGGCAAGGACATGAATCACAGCCTAGCCTGTCAGCAGCAGCCTATGCAAGCTCAGACAGAAAGGTGCACTTCTCATGCCTGGTGTGGTGTCAAAGAATGTGAGCACTACAAGTCTTACACATGAATGTAAATATTTGAACTAGGCAGGCAATCAGGGATTCTTGCTTTTGCAATCATTGTGACAGAAACACAGACAGGGCACAGAACAGACATCATAGAATCATAGAATCCTTTGAGTTAGAAGGGACTCAAAGGTCATCTAGTCCAACTCTGCCGCGATGAACAGGGGCACTTACACACCTAGATCAGGTTGCTCAGAGTCCCATTCGTAGAATCATAGAATCATAGAATCATAGAATCACAAGGTTGCAAACGACCTACAAGATCATCAGTCCAACCGTCTCCTCATCACCATTGCCACCACAAGCACTAAACCATATCATGCAGCACGTCATCCAGACACCTCTTGAACACTGCCAGGGACGGCGACTCCACCACCTCTCTGGGAAGCCATTCCAGTGCCTGACCACTCTATGAGAGAAAAAGTTCTTCCTTATGTCTATTCACCCTGACCTTGAATGCCTCCAGGGACGGAGCCTCCACTCCTCTGAGCAAACTGTGCCAGTGCCTCATCAACCTTAATGTGAGTAATTTGTTCCTTATATCCAATAATTTCCTTATATCCAGTCTAAATCTCCTCTCTTTTAGGCTGAACCAATGTCACCTTGTTCTATCTATCACAAGAGTCCCCTTCTTTCTTATAACCCCCCTTTAGAAACTGAAAGGCCACTCTCAGGTCTCCCTGGACCCTTCTCTTCTCTAGACTGAACAGCCTCAGCTCTCTCAGCCTGTCCATGTAGGAGAGGTGTTCCATCCTTTGGATAATTTGTGTGGCTCTCCTCTGGACGCACTCCAACAACTTCCTAAAACAATGACACCTAAGGGTGCCAGACTGCAACACCTCTGCTCAGTACAGAGCCACTTTGGCTTCCATACATGAGTCTTTTCCTGTTTTGTGAAATATATAAGTATATATATGTACGTATACACACACACTTTTGGTCTTGCTGTTGTGTCACAGAACAGAGAGAGCAGGAGTGTGATACTAGCTCTGCCAGCATGATCTCCTTCCTGGGTTGGGTTACTGGTAGGACTGGTGGTGGGGAGGAATTCAGGCACTTGCTACGAGCCTCCTCCCCACCCTGTGAGCACCCACATGCAGCAGGCTGCAGTCACACTTTCCAACCTGGACCCAGTCTTGGCCTTGGCCAGGCAGCCCTTCCTCTGCAAGAGGCTTAAATCTCCATTCCCCATCTTGGGAGCACTTGTGATGCCCTTTCTATACCCAGATTAGAGGACATTGTCGCAGTGCATATGAGGCCTCACAGATAAGGCTCTGTATGAGCTCCAGCAGCATCCGAACACAACAGCGTGGCTTTCGCATCTAGCCTGTGGGATCAGAGTTTATTTCCCCAATGCAGGCAGCTTTGCACTGCCTTCCTGTTAATTAAAGTATTGATTACAATACCTCACTGTTTACACGCAAGATTTTGCATGGTCTTGGCCATTCACATGCAAATGAACTTGTAAGCCTTTCTGTGCCCTAAAATCTGCTGATATCAGTCTTCCAATTCTAACTCCACATTGTAGGACATGTGGCTTTCTATAGCTTAGCTTTGATGCCCCCAAGTCATATTATCTCAGTTCCAAGGTTCATTATGATAAATCTTTTGCTGGTTTTAAATCAAAAACTTTAATTGTACTGTACTTATTCAGCTTGGGTTTTGGCTTCTGAAGGCAGCAGTTTTAATTGCATCATTTGTATAGTGGCCCAATATGTTTTGGTGTGAAAAGTGCATTATCACGTTTAATTTTGTATTATTTTTCCCATATGTTTTAGTTACACTAAAACTTCAGACAAGGAGTGATGAGGCTTTGCCACTTCTCTCTCACTCTGTCTTCAGTGTTTTTTAATGAGCTACAACCACATTATTTTCTTTTGTTCTCACCGGTTGGGGTTTCAGAGAGCTGTTTATTTGTAGGGTAATTCTTGTATTTATGTAGAGCAAGGCATTAGACATTTTTATCCTCTACTTATTAACAAGCCAGATGGTACCGGCTGCTACCCACACAATTCCAATTATCAGATGGCAAACTGAAATATACGTGGGGCAAATTAGAAGATGTATATTAAAGAAGCATCGTGGAGAATTGGCTTCTTGGAGATGTTGATTCACAAAGGAGTCCTAGCAATTAGGATGTGAAAGCCTACTGCTGAATATACAGCATTGGCCTGGGGCAAATGTAGCCTCCAAAATTTAAATACTATCTCTCTCTTTCCCCTGTGGACTGAATACTTTTATTTGTAGTGCAATTCCGTTCTTTCATCCTTTGCATTTTGTGTTCTCTTCAGAGTAAGTTGTAGTTGGTACTACCTGTGTACTACAAAGGTATTTCAGGAAGATGTAGAAAATCTGAAAATTAACAGGACATTTGTGCATCACCTCTCCTAAAACACTCTCATGTACGTCAGTGACAGAAATAGTCCTAACTCTGAAATACAGGATCCTGCAAAGTATTGCTATTCCAGGTCTCAAATTGACGTAGAAATTACAGTTTACATGTGGAATTTTTTCATAAGGAGAGCCTTCAGCTTCAGATTTCAATGGAGGTCTGGTCACACTTAGTATGTTTGTTTTCATGGTCTTCCAAAAACATCTTTAGTAAATTCAGAACCTAGACCATGTCTTTACAAAATGTGAATCCCTACATCAGTGATACATGATAATAATGAAGAATGAATGGCTTAATGAAAGGTTTTATGATATCCAGGAGGCATAACCTCTATAGGAAATATCTATTCCTTTTACCCATTGATTCAAGCTGAAAGCACTAACCCAAACTGAACTGTGGACAAATAGGTGTCTGCAGGTCAGACCAACTAAAGTAATAAGTTACTTAAGCCGATGTAATGGCTTTCTTTAAGTCCTCCCTTGCTCATTTGGGATATTTGTGGCAAATCACTGATGACCTATGTAAGTGGATTTTATTTTGTTACTGTTATAGTTTGAAGCATTTCGGATTATGTCTGCTTCTTGTTTATAGTATCCAACCAAGTGAAAACTTTCTCTTTCAACAGATAGTGTCAGGACAACTGGGAAAAAAGCACTATTCTTGCAGCTCTAGCATCTGCAAACTACAGATTTGGGGGAAGTCTGAAAGCAAATCTGCACGGTTTAAACACCATTTACATTTCAAACAGTTTATTATGTGCAAATAGTGCAAATTCTCACTCCTATTCATGAAGAAGTGAAAGATATAGGCAGACATCTGCCTACCATTTGGTCACATAAGTGCATGAATCCACAACCACAAAGGTGCTGGTGCTTCATCCCTCTCACCTTCCACTTTTGAAATTAGAGGACTAACAGTGTTCCTTTCATCTTTCTGTCAGCATTAAGCTTGACCAAGATGTGCACTGGCCATTGGGATGCCCTAAGTGAGATGCTAAGTGTAAATTGGTGACAAAACCATTAACAAGGTGTTAGGGCATTTACACAGGGCTTTTATGCCTGGCCTGTCAGCAACAAAGCAAAACAAAATTTATTGTCCGGGGCTTGTTCTGTCAACCCTCATTCTAGTCAAAGTGCTAATGGCCTTCTTAGTGTTAATGACTCCTCCAAAATGTTAGGCAAAGCAGAGAGATCCACACAATTTTCATAGAGATTCAGTCTTTTAAATCAACAAGGCCAAAGTTTGGTTTGATTTCTCAGAATAGGAAAGCCAACATTGGTTGAGATGCTTGAAGATCCCTGACATCCAAATTATTGTCAGGCCTGGATTGCAAAGAAGTAGTTCAATAGCTGAACATCTGTGAACCCACTCACTTATAGTTGCTGTTTCACCCACAAGCAGCTGTGGAGTAGACAGGCAAAATTCTCTACATGGTGATAATTACAGTGTGCATTACAAAGGAGGCATAGTCACAAGAGCATGCAATCAGCCTTCCCTCCCCCCCCACTTTTTTTTTTTAAAAAAAAAAAAAAAAACTCTGGAACAGGGCGACCCTACTAGATCCAAAATGGGTTTCTCAGCCAAAATAGAGAAACATTTAGTTAGATCTGAACAAGACTGGAAAAATGACTTCCTGAGAAGGAAACTTTTTCTAAGGTCATTTTTTCCAGTCTCATTTTTGTTTCTGCTGCAATAAAGAACCACTCTAGGCATTCAAACTCTTCCAGAGACTGAAATATCATTGATCTATACAGATCTGCAATTTGCTTTAATATGTTTTTGTTGCTTGTTGCATGTGCCTGTGCTGTCTAGGAAGCACTAACCATTACATTATCTTTCCTTACTGTTGGGTTAGTGGTGAGTTGAGCCCCTTCATCAGAGCTTGTGATCTCTTATATTATTCTTTTTCAGCCTCCTGATCATACATTTTATATAAATTATACATTTTATATAAATATCAGACAGGGAAAAAAGAAATCTTACAGTAACATTTTTCTCTCACCCGAGGCAAGCAACCATGCATAACAGAGAGACTGTGAAGTGGAGCTTAAATGAGATAATAACGTATTTAATTAATGCATTAGCCTTGCATGTTTGTACAGGACTGTCTTTTCCCTACACTCTGTATCTATGAACTCAACTTCTTAATTGTTAGGAGCTGAAAGGCACTTGCGTGTGAAAATAGTGTCTTCCTTGTGTTAATTCTGACACATTAGACTTGTGGTTTAAAGGTCTAGTTTTGGAATTGGAGTGGGCTGGAGTGACATTTTAGGGGCCACACTCTGTCCACACAGCCAGGGAATACAGCCCCACCATAGGGAAACCCAGCAGCCTGGACTGTGGTGGGCCCTTATTCTAAGAGGGCTATGCTCTGTTATCACTAGGGTTTCTGGTATAGAAGTTACAACACAACAAAAACATCAAACAATATTATTTTTTTTCTAAGCAGTAGTTCTGCTTGTGTACTTACATGGCATTAGTGGCAGAGAGAACAGAGATTTACCCACTGCAGGTCTTGTTTTTGTAACTGAATTATTCAGTAACTGCATCTTGTTCATTATGTACACAGATTCCAAAATTTTACAAATTTTTCTCCTAGGGAAGATACAAGGCACAGCAAGATTTGTCAGGAAAGAAAAATGATAGGTCACTCTATGAAAGCAAACCAGCTGTCAAGGTTTTGCTTGTTCCCTTAATAGGTAGCTGTAGAAAAGCATTGTTTGGATAGAATGATTGCAAATGTGGGGTTGTGGCATGGCACTATGTGCACCAGAGGAAAATTAGGGAAAGGCAGATTTAATTTAAAGGAAGAAGTACTTTAAAGGAAAACTCATTGGAAGATAGGGAAGTTGGATCTGCAGAGTGGTAATGGACAGACAGGGGGAATGGGCTGGGTGTGGACTCTGGAGAACTGGTTCTTACTGAACTTAAACACAAATTTCTGACATAACCAGTACAGGGGCACACAAGCAGCAGGCACCACTGACAATACTTGTCCCCTCTCCCTCCACTGGGAGACAGACAGAACTTCTCTGCCCAGGTTTGACACAGCTGATAACACCCAGCTTGTAGGCTATGTAAGCACTTGGCAAAACACCAGCAAAGGTGGTGAAGTTTGGAACAGAGCAAAGGAGCTGAGGAGAGTCCTCATGGTGGCTGCAGCTCCTCACAGGGAGCGGAGAGGCAGTGCTGAGCTCTGCTCTCTGTGATGGTGACAGGACCAGAGAGAACGGCATGGAGCTGCATCAGGGAAGGGGCAGCTGGAGGTTAGGGAAAGGGTCTGCACCAGAGAGAGGTCAGGTCCTGGAACAGGTTCCTCAGAGTAGTGGTCCTAGGCCCAAGCTGCCACAGAGTTCAAGTGTGCTTGGGAAATACTTTCAAACATAGGGTTTGATTTTGGGTGGTCCTGTGTAGAGCCAAGAATTGGACTTGATGATCCTTGTGGGTTCCTTCCAATTTGGCATATTCTATAGTTTTCTGTGCTGGTAGGAGCTGAGCATGGTCATACTGATGACCCTATGGGAGCTGCTCTGGAGACCATTGCCAACTCAGCTCCTGTGCCTGTACCAAAATGCAACTGTGACCTCTGCAAGCAAGGCCAGTGCTGAGCTCTGGTGTGGTGCTTTCTGAAGTTGCGATACAAGAGCACTGCTGCTCTGTGCAGTAGCTGGCATCACAGCTCCTCTTCCCAGGCCCAATGAAGATGAGCAGGAAGCATCCACACAAATCGGTGCATCCACTTCTTTAATAATTCATGTATTTTTGCTCTCTTCTATAGTTAATGAACCTCCCCCACTCTCACCCTCACTCTCTCTCCCTCTCCCATTCAGTCAGTTTGTTGTCGTTTCATGTATCTAATCCATCTGTCACTCGATTATAGCTATCGAGCACCTGTTATGGATTTCTAGAGTTTCATTCAAGCTGTTGACAAGTTATTCACAAATTGGCCCTTGTCATACTGTCATCGTGTGAAGTGCACTTTAGTGAATTCTTTTGGGTACACAAAATAATGAACAGAAGACAGCAAGGCCTGTGAATTAAGCAGTCTCACGTTCCCAATATTCAAAGAATCACCAACAGATTGGAAGTTTCTTGTTGGTGATATATTTTTCAAGCCCTTTTCTTAAAATATTTTGTCTTATCCATCCAGCCCCTTTCGCATCAACAGTCACAACACAACTCGCTTGAGCTGTTGGGGCAAGCTATGCTGACAACACCGCCTCATTTTCCAAAGCCCATGCTACAGCTGTGACATGTTGATTCCTGCTTCCTCTGTGCAATTCTCGCTGCTGACTGCGTTGCACAGCAGAGACAGCAGAAGGCTGGCTGGCCCTCCTGGGATGTGAAGCTCCTTTCCTCGGGGAGCTATGCCCTGGGGTATGTCGAGCAGGATCTGTGTGACAAAGATGGTTATCTGAGAGTGAAACACCTCTTGAAGAAAGTAGGCTTTTAAGAAGAGTTAAAAGCAGGTTAGACCATGTCTGGAAAATCCTTGTTGTTCCTTCGCAAATCTCAGTACCAGAAGTCATAGAAATTAACAGTTTTTCATGCAGTATCCAATTCTGCTTCCACACTGTTGCTATTACTGCTTAGGCTTTTCTTTCTGCACCACACACACCTCTGGGCTTCTGCCTGTGCTCTGCTGCCATTCTCCAAATGCTCTTCACAGTGCAGATGGGTTTCGAGAGTGCAGTCAGGCCCTTAAAAGTCATACATTACCAGGATAACATGAGTTAAATAAGAATTCTACAATATCTCCACAGAGCAATGTGTTGGTGGTAAAGAATAATGCATTTGCCAATAAAGACAAAGTGACTGATCTGTTTTCAGCTGCAGAATGAGCTATTTATGTGCAACTTGAATGGAAATAAATAAATGTAGTGCATGCTTACTGTATATTTAAATCTATTTTTCATCAATAAACATATGAACATTTTTTCTAGGGAAGTCTGTGAATCCTTTGAGTAATATTAGAGCTTCAATGTTTTGATTTTGAAGGGCAGAAACTGAAGTTTAGCTACTGTCTAGTCCTGATGGGGTGTTAATAAACCATCAGAAAATTATCTGGCAATTGCAAAGAGGCTAAGCAACTTCTGGTGACACTGTTAGCTTTCTTGCTGTTTAGGATTTCGGCGTTGTAGGATGTATTTTCCTTTGTGGTTTGCCATGGGTTACAGCCGTGCGGTTACTGCTTCCATAGACCAATAGGTGGCAGGACTCCAAAGCAAACAGACAGCGATACGATGGTGCGTCTCAACAGAGCCTGACATGCAATGTGCATCTGCCTCAACAGCATAAGCCACGGTGAAGAGTTAACTCAGAAGGAAAACAAGTTCTTTTTCAGGGTTTTTGAACGTGTTTATAACTACTCGATATTCAGTCTGCGAACTGCAGTTCAGATGCTCACAGAAAATAAATACCAACCAAATAAAATGAAGTTTCATGGGAGTTAGGGGCCGTTTGTAAAGAATTTTTGGATTCTGAGGCTGCAGATAACCACTCATGTCTTTTAAAGCTTGCAAGAGTCACATTCCTGGAAATACTTAGAAACCTATTTTTTAACCTACTTATGCTGACATGATGCTAATCACATTTAGGATTTTCAGTGTGAGTAGGTTATGATAATAAATTCCGTTTTTCAAAAACAATTCGTTTCCTTCAAGCAAGATCATAAGGCCACATTAAGCACCTGAAGAGGCTCCACTGAGAGTTCTAAAACCACATCACAGTGAAAACATCAGTACAATTCAGCAACAGTATTTTCCTACATACTGATATTTGAGGCTTTCAAACTATTTTTAGTCACTGCTTCAGCACCACAGTAAAGGTTCTAAATCCTGCCTTAAATGAAGGTCCTGCAAGCCCTGATGCTGGGGTACTGAACTGAGTACCAAAAGATCCCTTTCATCTGTGGCTTACCTATCCAAGAGTGCCCTCAGTATGCTTGAAGCATGCTGATTCCTTGAAAAATAAATTAGAAAAGAAATTCCATTGCTGCTGGGTGGAAGGAAAGCCCACTACCAGGCTATATGATGGCTGAGGGAGATGAAAAAAAAGCTCAGCAGAGATGGCCTTTAAGTCAGACAGAGGTTTTGACAACTGGGGCATGGGCTGCCTAAAGAGCTGTCTTAGCTGCAGTGTCTGCATCCAGCAGAGCTTGCAGCCAAGGAGCTGGAGTGAGGGGAGCCACCTCAACTGGCATAACATCAGTTGCTTGGACACATAAGCCCCATTCTTCAGTCTCATACTGTTGTCTAATTGAGGCAGGTCCCTGCTCAGCTGTTTGCTTTAAAAAGCTGAAAATCTCTTTCTTATGAGCTTAAAACTCCTGTCCAGGGATCCCAAGCTGTGCTCAGGCAAGTTGGTGCTGGAATTCCAGGTTGTACTGCAATCCTCTGCCAAGCAGAGCTGAAAACCATCCCTGTAAATCCCTTCAAATCCTAAATCTTGTTGGATGCAATGAGACTAGGCTTGGGGGGCTTAAATCACTTTTGAAAATGATGTGGGATCCTAAGACACCGATGTATCCTTGAAATATTTTCCCCTTGCTCTTAAAAAGGGGGTTCCTGAAAAAGGATTTTCTTCCAAAGAAATACTGCTAACTTTGGGAAATTATTTCTGAAGTGTGCATAAATAGAAATTATTCACAGAAAGAAGGGTATTACCATCTGTCTAAATAAATAAGAGGCAAAAAACAGGGCCACAATCATATTTCTGTTTGGGCTTTTCCCATGAATCATGTTCAAATGAATAGGTCTTCATTGGATTTATTAAGAAAAAAAAGAAACAGAAACAGAAACCAAAACACACAAGTAGTATGTTCTTTTCGATATTTTTGAGCGTATGAAAACTACAGATTTTCTAAATGTATAATGAGAATTTTCTGGCCCTTACATTTTTGTTATGGTGTTCCTTCCTATCCTTCCTACTCTGAGATGATTCATGGAGTGAATAGCTTTCTAAAAAAGAAGAGAATATCCTTTCCAGAAGTAGTTGTTGAAGATCACTGACACAATTGGATATGTTCAGGTTAGATTCAGGCATTGGCTACATCCCTGAAAGGTCAAGTATCATACAGTTGAAGTTACTTCATTTCTATAACATGCAGCTGCAGCAGGGTTAGAGGCTGAGCAAAACACTTTGCCTTACTATTGCTTATTTGCTTGCTCACTTGAGCAAAAGCAACCTTTCCAAGTTTATACACCTCCTTTGAATTCCTTTCTTCTAAGCAGTTCTCAAATGCTTAAAAACTGGGTGCTTTCTTAAAATTTTTCGCTCTTTGTATGTCTATGTGAGTATCCTATGTGTATTGTCATCTCTAGCGTGCCCCAAACTCTCCATCCAAACTTATACCTCTCTTCCCAGTTTTATGGTGCCTATACCCCTTGACAATATCTCTTTTTGATGCTTTAGAAAAGCTGTCACAGCCAAAGCCATGCTCTCTGTAGTCCACATGTCTCATTAATGCCAACCAGAGCTGCTTCTTGTCAGGGGAATCTGTGGAAAGGTTGGTAGTACAAAGCAGGAGGAAGTGTGAACCAGTAGAAAGAAAACAATAGAAAAAAAATTTATGTATTCTCCTGGTCTGAAAATTTACTTCTTCTTCTCTGTACATCACCTCTCAGAATATTGGTCTAAGTTTTCTCTTCAGTATAAACAGGTAATTGTGGGGCTGGGATGGTTTTATTACTGGCAGTTGTGCTCTTTCCCTCTTGACAAGTATAATCTCCTGCCATGTTTTGTTCCATTTGCTTCTCTTGTTGCTATAGAGATGCTCAGTTTCATAAAAGCTGACATGCCCTGAGAAACTATGTGTACCCTTTGTTTTACAAAGCCTGAGCATGAGAATCTCTGAAGGCATGAAGTAGATGTTTGATTTTGCACAGTACAAAGGCTTCCAGATTTCTTGTTAGGGAATACCTGTGAGAGAAAAAAAAAAAAAAATCCTACTTGCCTTTTGACATGCACTGCAAAATTGCCTGAGTTACTGAGAAATATCTTACGTGTACAAAGAAATGTGATGTGTCATGATTTTTTTTTTTTGTTTGTTTGTTTGGTTTTTATTTTTCTTTAGGGATTAGCAAAGAGAAATCTTTATTTTTGATACTGTTCCCTCTCTTGAGCCCAGAGAAAAAAAAAACAAAACTCCAGATTCTATCCATGTAAAGGTTCTAAAACACAAATGAATATGTGTATGTGTGGTGGGCTTTTTTCTAGTTAATGGACTAAATTTAAAGCTTGCATTAAGTAATTGCTAGTACCTGTGTAGACTCATAAGTGCCTATGAAAATAATAAAAATCTTCTTAGTTCTGGTGAACACTGAAATAACAGTTTGCTGTGATACTTATTTTATTCTCTTTCATTCTGCTATCAACTGCAGACTTAGCTGGAGAGGTTCATAAAGCAAAATGTAGCAGCTGAGGATTAGTACTACTTTTTGTGCAGATAGCAGGATGGATCTCTGCTTACAAATATATATGCATGTGCATATATTATTTGAGCAACAATTGTATATATGTTATACACATATATATATGTATACATGTATATGTATATTAATTTCTTTCCTTGATTTATAAAAGTGCATACATATATAACTACAGAGATAAATAAAATTATCAATTGTATCAATTGTAGCATAGTAACTGTAAACAGCTGCACAAGTAGGACCTGAACAGCATGAAAAAATCTTAGCCCTTTTGTCTTTGAATGTATGACCAATACCAAAACCCACACAAGAATGATGAATCAGGCTTATCAGATGAATTTTTGACTCATTAGTGGGCCACGTAAATAAAAATTTGGTGTCACTTATAGCTACCGCATGAAGTTTTTTTATTCTAACTCAGTTGCATGAGAACACAACATTAAAATCACCCAGGTAATGGTAAGATTTTCTTTCAGTGACTTCTCATATGAAAAATTTGCATTTCTGAATACAACCCTTTGCAAAAGGCTTTTGTTATATGTGTGTGTGACCTTTCGGCACAAATAGGGTGAGCAGCCATTAAAGGTTTTTTAGGACCTTAATGGTGAGTGCAATTTTTCTTACTTTAATTTTCATGCTACTTTGCTTTTGACTATGCACCAGGGATATTTTCAGATTATTGATGACTGCACCATCTGGTTCTACTCTATTAATACCATTATAACAGAGTTTTCAAAACTCTTCCCCCTTCAGTTCAAACCTTTAGGCAACATTTCCATTCCATAGTTATGGCAGGTATTCCAGAGTGAATGACCTTGGTTGTATTACATATGAACAGTATTTGCATGTGTCGTAAGCAGTACTTCTGCCTATACTTTCTTACACTTGGGAATACAGGACCTCGAGGTAAGAGAATGGAGATAGATTTCAAGGTTAATTATCTCATGTTGACAACATATGAATCCATGTGGGTTTTGCTGAGTGCAGAAATGTGATGGTTGGGAGTTTAGTGGCAATGATATTGTTGAGGTTTCACCCACAGGCAGCTCAGTGCTGCACAGTTGTTCACTCACGAACTGGAAAAAAAACAACCAACGAAGTAGAACTTCTGGTTTGAGAGAAAAACTATTTACTATGACAGAAAAGGAAGAGAAAATGAAAACAATAATAGTAATAATAATAGCATGTATTTACAAAACAAGTGATGCACAATGCAATTGCTCACCACCCACTGACCAGTGCCCAGCCAGAGCCATGAGCAGCTGATCTGGACCCTCCACTCCAGACAACTCCTAACAGTTTTTAAAGTTTTTTCACATTATGTCATATGGTATTGAATATCCTTTTGGCCATTTTAGATCAGGTGTCCTGGTTCTGTCCCCTCCCAGCTCCTTGTGCCCACCTCCAGCCTCTCTCACTGGCAAGGCAGTACAAGAAGCTGAAACATCCTCAGCTCTGTATGGCACCTCTCAGCAACATCCAAAACATTGGTATGTTATCAACATCATTTTTCTCCCAAAGCCAAAACAAAGCATCATACCAACAATTATGAAGAAAATCAATTCCATCCCAGCTGAAACCAGGACAGACATGATCCAAGGGCATGTCAGTTATCTTGCCCAAATCAGTTATCTTGTACCAAAGCTATGAGTGGAAGTTCACCATTTGATTCATTGGTGGAGCTGGACATGGAGTGTATGGGAACTGCTGAGTCACGGCCTGAACCTCTGATTGATCACCTGAGGCGAGCCATGAGTCAGCCAGAGGAGCACAGGTGAAGGCAATTCACCTGTGCTGCTGGAAGGAGTGGAGCCAGGATGCACCCCTCCTAGACCTATTTAAGAGCTGGCTACCTCTGGGGAAGGTTCTTATCTGGAGATCCCTCCTTCAGATGTTTTTTGTGGTGAGCCCAGCATAAGGGTAAGCCTTCCATTTATTCTCTTTTGTTATCATGATCTACTTTGCCTAACTCTCTTGTTTATTTTGTGATTGTAACGTCTTGATATCCATTGGTTATACATGGAGAAATTCTCTTTTGTGTGTGTATGTGGAAAACTTTCTTTTTAGCTTCTAATAGGGTGATCAGAAAGCAGTGTGTAGAGTTTGGCTGCTCGGGTTTTCTTCAAACTTTTCCTCAGTGCCATCCTGAGAGAAGGGTTCAAATATCACTATGTTCACTGCTTTTCTTTTAATACCAGCTTTGGCTGACCTACCTGCTTAGTCTTTGAGGTTTTGCTATGTTACATGCTGTTTCCAGTGCTACTACCATTAGAAAAAAAAAAATGTAATTCACGGAATTCATAACAAACTTGAATAAAACTTTTGGTGATCTAAGTAGGCTGCTTCCTTTACTTTCTTTCCAGTGGTAATAATGCAACAGGTGCATTTAACCATAGTTAAATACCACAGTACCATATACTCCTTGGTTCTGTGATGTTTTATTGACTTACTTTTCCTGACAATTAGTTCTTGAAAGTAAAAATTTGTTCATGTAAAAAGTTTTTACAACGTGGTGCTGAGTATCTGTGAATGTACAACCAAAAGGTGTTTAGAGCTTGAGAAAGTGAGTTGCAAATAGCGAATGTTCTGATTCTGTTGCTACACATATGCTAAACAGTATTTGAAAAAAAAAAAAAAAAAAAAAACAAGAAAAAAAAACCTATTTTGTTTCTGTGAAATTCATGAAGAGAGAAAATGATTAATTAAAATAGTAAATGTGCCATGAAAACTTTGCCAGACTGAACTCTAACCAAACAAAAATTGTGCAGTGATATTATATCACCCGCATATGTATGTGTGTAGAGTTATCCAGAGATATAGCTAGCAACCTCTGTAAGAGAGGTGTCAGCAGGACTTGAAATAAGGACATTTCTACTGTGCGAGCTGTAGAATGAAGTCTTTTATCTGGGAACAGGAGGAAGCTTTGCAAACTTCTATGTAGCCACAGTAGAGAAACAGTTGGCTAGAAACCTAGTATGTTGTCTTTGTGTGGGTTACAAACCCCTGACTATAATTCTTATGGAAATTATTTTTACCTCCTTCAGAGGGAAAATGTTTTGGAAACTCCCTGTGGTTTTCTCACACAGTTGGTTCATTGCATGGATTACTCCTGTAGTGTTTTGGGCTCTGAGACTCTAAACTGAGCTGTGATTCTATATCTATCTGCATTTCTTTCTTTCACTGCTTTTTTTATTTCTCCAACCCACATTTTTCCCCACTGGGAACTAAATTGTTTCATATTTTTCATTTGAAGCTAAGGCTCCTTAAATGACTGCTATTGAGTTTTTCCAAATCAGGTTCCATTAGCAGAACAAAAATGAAAACAATTCCTGCTGTGACAAACCTTAAGAAATGGGTTGTGTAATGAAACAAGAGAATGGATGATTGACAGTCAAGAATTCATTTGGCTTTAGCCCATTTAACACAGCCAGGATGCATATGAAAAAAAAATCAGGAGCAAATTGACTTCCCTGTCTTTCTCAGCATTATCAAACTATCAGTTTTCTGTACCAAGGTAAATTATAAAATCATGTTTAGGGTCTTTGATAGTATATGCTCCTGACAATGAAACAAAAATGGCTAGTGTTCTTTCTTGGAGTTTAAATACCAAAATGAACTTCAAAGCTACTATTGCCAGTTTGGTGATTACAGACTAGGGCACAATCGATAACAGGGAAGGGAGAAGAATTATTATGGATATGGGAAAAAGCACTAGGAATAGTAGACTACTAGAGTAGTACTGTCATAGCAGAATAGGAGGAATGGTAAAGGTGCCCAAGAATTTCTGCAAAAAAAAAAAAGCTGCATGGTGCCAGCTGGGCTCTTTAGCTCTGGCTTGCTGCCAGGGTTCAGAACATCAGAGGGGCCCTGCAGAGCCACTTTGGCACGTGGCTCCTGTAGCAGCCAGTGCTTTATGTGCAGAAGAAGGCTGACAGGTGTTGCTGAAGCACAGCACCTGCACAAGGAGCAATCATGTACTTCCCTGAACTTGACCTCACAGAACATGTGTCATGATGGACCGTGGTGCTAATGTGAATGAAAGGCTGTTCAGGCTTGTGGGAGTTAGGCAGTTAGGATCACCTCATACAATTTGCTCTGTGACCTCTGGTATCTGCACATGGCTTTCTATAGCTCCAACAGGTTCTGCATGTCTTCCTTGGATATTCACTTCCCCAGATCATCTAGGCTGTAAAGCACATGGAGAAACATTAGTTCTGTGAGTTATCAGTATAGGTCTAATGCAGACACAGATAGTAAACCTGGATGGACCATGTCTTTATATGTGAAATGGTAAGAATACCTTGTCAGTGTGCTGCTTTTTGTATGAATGTGTCAGGAACCTCACTGCAAATGTTCTGGGGTTCAAAAAATTATCCATTTTAAACAGATCTGAATTCTTAGATTAAAATTTGTGATTTTATGAAAGTCTGCCTTAAATAGTCACTTAAAACAAGTGGGTAGCAGTGGCTACTAGGTAACTGAAAAGAGTTGTCTGGACTTTCATAAAGTCCATAGCCCTTTAAACTAATATATAATCTGTTAAAATGACCCACAAAATAGTGTATAGGATTTTTCAAGGAAGTACTTGATAATTTTTTTTTGTAGATAAGAATACAGTACTGCTAGTGGAGATTAGCAGTTGAATAGGGAAGAAATTATATCTGGAAGGGGCACAGATTTGTCAGTCCTGAAGGCTTCTGGAAAGGGTTCAATGTCAGTACTAAATGTCTGTCCTAAAGCATGTTCTTATGGGATCTCTGGGTATGCAATCATAGATCCACTCAGCTTTCCTAGGCACTGAATGCTTACTTAAAATGGACATAGAGATAGGAGGAGAAGAAAGCTGGCAGGATTTCATAGGACAAGGCCCCTTTTTTTTGACCCTAGTGTAAGCTATTATCTGCCATGCTTTGAGTGCTGGATCCTAGCATTCAGAGTCAGCCCTTCATTACCTCTTAACTTGTCTGGAGCACAAACCTTATGAGGAGCGACTGAGGGAGCTGGGATTGTTTAGTCTGGAGAAGAGGAGGCTCAGGGGAGACCTCATTGCATTCTACAACTTCCTGAAGGGAGGTTGTGGTGTAAAAGGGTCTGGCCCCTTCTCCCAGGCAAATAGTAGGACCAGAGGAAACGGCCAGAAGTTATAGCAGAGGAGGTTTAGGTTGGACATAAGGAGAAACTTCTTCTCTCAGAGAGTGGTCAGGCACTGGAATGGCTGCCCAGGGAGGGGGTGGAATCGCTGTCCCTGGCAGTGTTCAAGAGGTGTCTGGATGAGGAGCTATGAGAGATGGCTTAGTGCTTGTGGTACTAATAGGAATGGGAGGGTGGTTGGACTAGATGATCTTGCAGGTCATTTTCAACTTTGTGATTCTGTGAAGAGAGAAGTTGTCTGACCTGCACTGAAAATTCCATTTTCTGATTTTTGGTAATTTTTTATTTTGGAATAAGAAGTGATTTATTTATTTATTTATTTATTTATTTAAGCCTCATCCTGCATGCTTTTGGCTAGAGGAAGGATCGGAAGATTTTGATCTGAGGAAAGATGAATGGTGTTGCTATTTGGTGAGCTGGTGTAGATGGCACTTATGTGGCTTTGTTAGTACTCAGCATTTTTTGTGTTGATAGGACTTTTGGATAGCTCTGGTCTCAGATAACTGGCCCATAAGATTTCTATCTTGAAAACAAAAACGTTCACATCTCTCCTCATACCCCTGGAAATATTACTGCATTGATTAAAAAAATAATAAAATAGAAGACCACAGAAAACTGAGCTGCCAGTAGCACCACATGTTCTTCTCAATCTGGAGGATGCAACCTTAAAGAAAACTGCAGCACTTCTTTCTCAACCACCTATGCTAGCCTGACAGGAAACAGGACCAGTAATCAAAGGTAGGACTACAAAAGGAAAATATGTGGGAACCACCAATCTAGATTATTAAAATACTTCTCTTTTTCCCTTATAATTGTATAGATATACCTTAAATTCAGCCTTAGAACCTTCTAGTTTGATAACCAAATACTAAAGGGAGAAGATTTAAGAGTATCTTATAAAGTTTTGTATTAATCTGTGAGCGTAACCATAAAAAATGTGTATTTCCATTTACCACTTCTAGCATTTCTTGGGTCATGCTAGAGAGTGTTACTTCTCTTTAAGCCCTAATATTTCATACATCTCTTTTTCAAGGTTAATTTATATTGCCAGATGGACACATGCAGCCCTTGATTACAACAACAGCGTATTATTCATACAATTGAACTACTACTGTTTTTCTCAGGGAAGTACTCCACAATCTAATGGCACTACTAAAAACTATTCCATAAACAGCCCCTCTATTGATTGCTCCATTTCACTGCAACAAGCTTCATAAAGTATTCTTCTGTCTTTAATTGCCATTTAAACTTTTATAACAATACTAATTTTTGTCAGGCAACTGTACCCACTAGAGTCTTCAACATAAATTATAAGAGAATTAGGAAGTAATTTAAAGGAAAGTCTAACCAAAAGGGAGAAAATTGTTGTTCTTATTAGCCCAATGTCATTCAGCTGGTACTTTGATATACAATACCTGCAGCAAGAATGGAGGAAAAAGTTTTGTCCCGAGCATGCAGTGCCGGTGGTTCTTTATAAAGGAGGTATGCGGAATCACCTGTATGACCTCTGAGCTTTGGCACTGCTTTTGCTGCTTTCTCCTATATTCCCACATAGGTATGTTTTACTGTTTGTTTGGGTTTTTGTAGGTTGTGGGGGAACATCTTGTATGCAAGACTTTTTTTCTCAAAAACCCAAATTAGTTAGGGTGAAGTGGAATCAAGCTTATTGTTTGGATCTTAATAATAATCTAGACAGGAGACAGCCACTGAACTGCACAGGTAGAAGTGTTGCTTGGCAGTAGAAGCAGAGCAGGACTTGCCTTGAAAACTTTCTAGTCAAACAGGTTTGCAGCTATCTGTCATAAATATCTCCAGGATTAGAGAGGACTGTTTTAGGTATCAGTTTGGGATTTGGGAACCTTGAATTCTAACCAAGTCCTTCTGGAGGATTTCCTAAACCCCGCAGCAGATATTTATTTCCACTAATTACAGACAATCTGTTTTGGAAAAAATGAGTATTAGTGCAGGACTGAAATGTAGTAGAAGTTACATCTGAGTGTCTGTGAAATATGCCCCTTTCTATATCATAAGTTTGGTCTCATTATTTTAAAAGAAACCTGAAGTCACCCAATAACTTTCAAAATCCTCAGAAATATAGCTTCTGGCAGTCAGCACCTTTTTTTTTTTTTTTTTTTTTTTCTAAAGGTTTTTTAAAGAATTTTCTAAAGGTTTTTTTTCTGCTAATAAATATTAGCTCGCTGAATGAAAACAAGGGAAACCTAAGAATGCCTCTACTTCAAGTGATTAGAGCAATAAGGCATGTCCTGAAACCTCCAGACTGCAGCATAGGATCTACAAAAAGCCCATCCAATGGAAATGAAGACATTAGCCTAATCTGTGATATTACCCACATCACACTTGGTGCTTCTTCACAGGTATGCCTGCAAAGAAGATCCAAACTGGTACTGTTTTTACAAGTCTCCACTCCACCAAGTTAGAAAAAAAATATTGTGGAAAAAAAAAAACAGAAAGCCTAAAATACTATATGTTCTTGAAAAAGAAGAAAAAAAGGCTATTAGGAATTAACTTTCACACTACTAGTATAAATAAGGAAAGAGATCTAGAGTTCCAGAATAGTGTTTTATTTTTGTGTGCATGTTTCATGCAATGTCTAACAATTATTAAGGATAACAGTTGAATACAGCTGCCTAATAATAAATCAGGAGTGAATTTTACAGAATCTTTACAAATTTCATCAGATTGTGTATTATAATACTTAACATGAAATCCTCTCCAACTGAGATGATTTATAAGCACAAATAACTACTCTGAAGGAAGCGAAGCAATGAAGTTTAATGCAGCACATCTAAGAATACAATTATTTTCTCAGGCAAAAAAAATTGAGTGCTTCCTGCTAAAGAAACTAAGAGCTTCTAATTATCATTAAGATAACAGCATACCGTATACTACAAGTAGAGATAAAATATGCAAACTTGTGACGATGAACTATAATTTTATGCTTGGGGAATAAATGCTAACATGTCACTGGAGGAAGTCACAAAGAGAAATTTAAAAAATTAAAGCTTTAAGTTATGTCTAAAGATGTCAGCTTGTTTGTTCTTTTTAGTGTTCTCTGTAGCCAGAAATGAACTTTGTAAGTACGATGTAAGAATTACTCATCTAGAATAAGACATCAAAATCGCCTTTTTCTCTCCAGATTTCCTCCTGATTCTCCTGTCTTTAATAAACTAAATAGGCACAGAATTATTCTGTGATAAAGGGATTCAAATGTTTGTAAAAAGAAATTATGAAATATCTATAAGCTGTAGTTCTATGCGATTGTATATTTAGTTTATTTTGATCAATGAAAGGTGTCTTCACTTTAGAAGTACAGTGCTAATATGCTAAAAGCATTCATTTTTTGAGTAGCCAAGGATGGATAAAGACATATTATACTGCCAGACAGCAGAATTTGCTCTGATCTGCAAAGTCCATCAACAGAAGTTGTATAGATGTTGCCTTCTTACCTTTAATACAGATCCTCAATCTCTCTCTTTTAAAAATATCCTGAAAATAACCTTCAACTTCTTTAAAACATAAAGCTTTGGCATTTTGGAGAAACTGTAATGAGCCAATAAACCCAATTTGGAGACTGGTTAGTATCACATAAATTAATTTCCCTGTTAAATGATCAGAGTCACATCCACCTTTTTCACTACCATCTGCCTCACAACAAAGTTGGCAGTGTACTCCTTTGAGAGGTGGACTGTAAAAGTGTCGTTTAGAAAAGGCTTATTAACAAAATCCTTCCTAAGTTCCAATTTTCCTGTTCCAGAGTAATGATCACAGACAGCACATATATACCGTTAGCAGGAAGCACTCAAATGTCCATATGGCGTGAAGAGGGAAAAAAAGAAAGCTTAGTAAATAGAATGTGTGTATGGCTCTGTACAAATATTCATCTCTTTTTTTTTTTTCTTTTTCTTTTTTTTTTTTTTTTTTTTTAATTTACCTAGGTATTTTATCACAATGACACTGCTAGTTTTTAGTTGTGTCTATGAAATACAGCACCTGACAGCTGGAGCACTCTTGCCTCTGGATCACATAATCAAGCATTTTGCTACACCTATAAAATGGCGCTGGAACAAGCCACTTCTCAGCTTGCTCTTATTTTTTTCCCCTCTGTCACCATTCTGATATGTGACAGACATTTAAGGTAGCACCCTTGCCTGTCTCGTTTCATTCCCCAGCACAGACAGGTACTTGCCAACACTGAGAGTCTGATGGTGAGGAACATGCAGGGAAACAAATGCATGCTCTGACTCTATGCACAAAGTCTTTGCCGCTTCCAGAATTCTCATTTCTAATTTCTTAATTTCCAGGAGCATTCCTCATCATAACAAACCAAAGCTCCAAGAGGGCCTTCCCTAACTGACTGATGGACACTGCCCAGTTTCACTATGGGTAGATGTGGGACATATCCTCCAGCCCTGAGGAGGAGGTGATGTTCAAGTGTGGATGAGGACTGCAATCCTTTAGAAGTTGCTATTGGGAAATGACAGGGGACAGCCACAATGTAGCTGCTTTGTGGCAGTGGCAAGATGCTGCTGGATATTCAGGCTTTGGCTGGAAATGCTCCTCTCCTGCTGGGACCACAGAACACCACCTGAATCAGCAAACAGAGTGAGCTGCGCCAGTGCTCTCACGAAGATTCCTTCAGATGATGCATGTAGGACAAAGAGCTCCCTGAAACCTGTTTGAATCATAGAATCATATAACTGTTTGAGTTGGAAGGGACCCTGAAAGGTCATCTATTTTTATTTTTCACTCAGAGGGTGGTGATGCACTGGAACAGATTACCCTGAGTGGTTGTGGATGCCCCATCCCTGGAAGCATTCAAGGCCAGGCTGAATCTGGCTCTGGGCAGAGCTTGGTCTAGTGGTTGGTGGCCCTATCCATGGCAGGATTGAAACTAGATGATCTTTGACGTCCTTTTCAACCCCTGCCATTCTGTGATTCTATGACTCCATGATTCTATTATTCTGTTATTCTGTGATTCTATTATCTAGTCCAACCACCCTGCAATGAACAGGGACCTGCAGCTACATCAGGTTGCTCAGAGCCCCATCCAGCCTGACATTGAGTGTCTCAAGGGAAGAGGCATCTACCACCTCTGGGCAACCTGTTCCAGTGCCTTGCCACCCTTATTATAAAAAACTTCTTTCTTATGTCCAGTCCAAATCTCCGTTCTTTTAGTTTGAAACTACTTTTTCTATGACAGCAGACCCTGCTAGAGATTCTGTCCCCTTCTTTCTTATAGACCCCCTTTAAATACTGAAAGGCTGCTCTCAGCTCTCCTCAGAACCTTCTCTTCTCCAGGCTGAACAGCCCCAGCTCTTTCAGATTGTTCTCAGATGAGAAGTGTTCCATCCTTTGGATCATTTTGTGGCCCTCCTCTGGACGCCCTCCAACATGTCCATGTCACTCCTGTATTGAGGACTCCACATCTGGATGCAGTACACCTGATGAGGTCTCACCAGTGCAGAGCAGACCTGCTGGCTTCACTTCTTTTGCTGAAGCTCAGGACATGGTTTGCTTTCAGGGCTGTGAGACTGGATCATGTCCAGCTTTCCATCCACTGCTCATGTCCATCTTGCCATCCCCCAAGTCCTTTTCAGCAGGGCTGTGCTCTGTCCTTACATCTCTCATCTTGTACTGGCAGTGGAGGCTGTCATGACGCCAGTGCAAGACCTTGCACTCGGCTTTGCAGAACCTCTTGAGGTTCTCCTGTGCTCACTGTTTGAGCCTGTCTAGGTCTCTGTCATTGGCTTTCTCATGCCCTATTTCTCGTTTGGGTTTGTCTGCTATTTCCTGTCTGTTTTCTTCCCCTAAACAGTTCAGCAGTTTTACTTACTCTGTGAGCAATATGAAGCAAGCTGTCTTTGTGGTTTGCTATGGAAACTAGCTTAGTTTAGCTAGTTTTGCTTACTGATTGTTTCAAAGAACAAAAACCTCTGAATATGGTTTCTAGATTCAGACTTAGAAACATCATTCTTAATTTTTTTTTTTTAATATGTTGTGGGTGAAGATACATGGATACTAAGATGTTCTTTTTATTGAGAAGCCTGTCGTGAAGGTAGCAAAGTTTTAAATTCAGTTAGGGTCCATGATACTGTGTTCCCCTCCTGCCTTGGCATCTTCTTTCAGACTGGCAGTTATTCCCAAGGCCTTGCTCGTGCGGACAGTGAGGTGCCAGAGACTACTCAGGACTGATCACAGAATTGTAGGGGTTGGAAGGGATCTCCAGAGATCGAGTCCAACACCCACTGATGACAATCAAGGTTTCTCTGAGACAGGTAATGGCTACAGCACAGTTTCAAACTGAGCACTTAAAGAAATGGTAGCTGATACCTGGTTCAACAGTGCCAGTTGATCATGCGCTAAATATTATGATTGTGAGTCAATCACATTACCCCAAAAATAGTGAGCAGCTTGAGTCCCTTGAGCTCTCTTGCATGGCAGCAGGTTGCACAACAGGATTTCCTCTTGAGTAAGGATGCCTCACACAGTTACACCTGTGCAGAGAGCTCTTGCACCTTGATGTCAGGTTGCCTTGCCTATACTGATCCTCGGTAAACTATTCATTTTAAGCTTTGACTGTGCGCAACTAATCCTTCAGACATAAATGATTGATCAAGTCTGGGACTAGAAGTGAATTCAACCACACTGAGGCTCCTTACTTCTGTGGTTTGAGGAGTTTAGATAGCAAGGGGGTCAGTGTTGAACCTCATTACTCAACAGAAGGGCCTCCTTTGTGTGTTTGTTTAGTCCTGTCCTCTATGTTGTAAATAATCAAGTGTATTCAGCCATTGTGAATCTTGTTAAATTGCTGTTTTATTTGTTAAATCACTATATTATATAAATAAATATAATCCCTGCTTCTCTTTAACTACTGAAGGATATGATATAGTGTAATTTCCATCCAAGACAGGGCCTTTTTTTTTTTTTTTTTTCCCCGTAATGGGGGGGGGGAAAAAAAAAAAAATGCAGTGACTGGAGAAATATGTTTTTCCATGTAAAAAAAGTGAGTAAGAAGTTGAATATTCAGGTTTAAGCACATGAATAAGTTTTTCAATTTTATATAGAAGAACAAGAACAGAATGTTACCAGTGTTATTTATTTTGCAGTGAATGACACTGTCTCTTCCTGGACTGAGATGCCCCTGGGCCACAAGCACTCAAACAAGGGAACAGTACTAACATAATGTACAATTATCATGCTACGTTGCTCTTGTTCACTAAGTCTCCTTCAGTTCTACCTTATACAACACAGCCAGCAGCTTTTGTTTATTTTCAAGAATAAGCCTTATTTTCTCCAAATTCTTAAATCATCCGTATTTTTTTCTCCTTATCGTTAACTATAAATTCTGATGTACAAACAGGATTTTTTTCTTGGACTATGATGATCCCTCCATTCAAAAAACACCGGGGAAGGGGGAGGGAGGGTAGCAGCAGGGGGAAGGAGAGGGAAGTTAAGGTAAAAACAGTGGAATCTATCTCTCTATCCTATTTTTCCTAGAAACAAGTTCTATAGTTTTTTGTTTGTTTTCTTCACTCATTATACGTGTTTCCTCTGGTTTCTTATAGCTGCTATAAGGATTGGGTTTTAAGGAATTGTTTTCTGTGAATCTAGTTAGCAACTTCAGACACTTTGAGCAACAGAACAAGCATCAATAGTTGCATGAGTCAAACTTCCCTTTGAAGACATCTTTAAAACTGTAATATGTATTCTGTTTTTCATCCACAAAATTGAATCCAAGTTACCTGAATGTGAATTAAAATTAGTAAACTACATGATTATAAAGATCGAAAGCTAGATTGCAGAATTATGAGTATTTTCAGATTTCTTCCCAAAAATAGAAAGAATTGAAAACTTTTTCTCCTTTGAAGTTATTCCTGCCAGTAGAACATCTAGAATAATTAAGATATTACAGTTTTTAGTATCTTTTCTCAATGTGTTTATAATCTGAAGATGTATTTCTTTCTAGGAGAAAGTACTGTGTTGTATAAAATATAATTTCTCTCTTTCCATTTCCATACCCAACAGAGATTTCATCTTGATCAGACAACTGGTTTTCTTCCTATTTAAAAATACACATTACAGAACAGCCTAAAAATTTTGGAATCTGGATGCTGAATGTCTTAAAATAGTGCAATCCCCAAAGTACATGTAGTTGCAGTATGGCAATACTAAAATTAGGTAACAATAACAAAAACAAAAATACATTTTCCAGGGTTTTGTGGCTCATTTTGGGTATATTAAACATTCTGGCAATGCTTTATAAGTACTGCTTGCCTTGCCCTTTTTTTTTTTTTTTTTAATCATTCTACAGAAATACTGCCTATATTTCATCCCTTTTGCAGGCTCAGAGCCACTTCACTGTTAATTAAAGCAGAAGCAGTATTTACACTGTACTTTAATACACCTATCAGTGTATCTGAGATCTCAGCTTGTCAGGTGAGTATTAATCTGGTCAATTTTCCACCATTTGTATGTTCACAGAAAAAACAGAAGCTTGCTAGTCTTTTGTACAAGTAAGATTATGTACACAAGACACGTTTTCATTATCACTGAAGAGCTGGAAAAGTGCTCAGGCAGCAGAGCTGGCATGCACTGGGGGTGTGAAGTGCAGGGATCAGCAGCATGGGCCTCACATAAGCATTGCTTTTCAGGTATTCATGAAGCAAGTGCGGAAGAAATAAATGTTACCATTATTTTCCATTAACTGCATGTTGAATGGCATTATGTGTTTCAGCACTTGTGATCTCTTATCTCTGCGTGAAGCCTCATCCCCTGTATGGAAGATAAGATATTCACATAGGGCTACTTTAACATGTTACTGTTGTACTACACTGGAAAAGATTGCTGACTTTAACATAAAAAGTTCTTTGTTGACTTCCTTAAAAAACAAATCTAAACCTTTGAAACATCATCAGTTTCTGTATACACACTTTTGGCACAAATACAGAGCTGGTTTTAGGGTAAATTATTTGGTATTCCACAGATGGAAATGAGTCTTGTCACTCCGTATTTTCAGCTGAATGGATAGAAATCTTCAAAGCTGCAGAAGTTACATAATGATATTTAAGATGACATTCTGCTTGGGGTGCACAGTCTTGCTCTAGAACAACAAGAAATCTTGCAAGGCTTATTAACCTGACCACAGCTCCATGTAAATCGTGACTCTGTTATTTCTTATACTCTGAGCACATCCAAACATGGTACACCCTGAATAAGTACATTTTGAATTACAATTATGAACAGAAAATACTCATCTGGAAGAAAAAAAACAAAAAACAAACAAACAAAAAAATAATTCAAGTAATTTTAATACGGTCAAGTGCTGCAGCACCAGCCATTAAGGTCTAAGGGTGCATTTTGGAGCTCTTTGGATGCTCACTCTGAATGAGCTGTAATGTGGAAGTAGGTCTGCATAAGTTTCTTTTCTGGAGGTAATAATCTCAAAGAATCTAAGAACATTTTTTTTTTTTTCAGGCTTATTTTTCTCAGAACAGAAACTAGAAGAACATACTTTTACATCAGACCTCCCTTAGACTGTTGGAATGGGTGGTTTTTTTCTCCTTGTCTTCAGTTTCAGCTGTGTTTCTGACCTGCTGTGCTCAGACACCAATATCTGCTCCTCACCCGTATTTCCTATGCTGGCTCCAGGTATTCAGTCTTCCTTTTTGTCTGCCCTTTCTTTCACTTAGGTATCCTCCCTCAGAGGAGGGTGTGCCCTGGGGCTTCTGACAAAGATGTTATCTCCAAGAAGAAAAGAATTTGGTGTGCTGTAGGCAGGCCAAAAGACTTCCTTTCTCTTCTGACACACAGAAATACACTAATGCATAATGTAGTTGACCAGCTGTACCTTTGCAATACACACTAGCACACATCAGAGCTTCCTTCTCAACTGTAGTGGAGGACAAGCAGACTTATAAGCACTGTGAGGCAGGCTGTAAAAGCAAAAGATAACTCCTACCCAAGCATCAAACATATGTGCTCTAAAGCAGTGATTCCTGGGCTGTGCGTATGCCAGGACCTGTAGGTCTTTTAAGCTGTCCACTCACATGCATGTGGGTCACAAAACGGCCTATGCAACACACCCTGAAGACAACAAGGTGTGTGCCACATTCAGCATTTTGGTGGTGCCTGCTCAGTATTTTGATTTTCCATTTATGAAGTCTGTGAGCAGGTCCTGGATTACACCAGAGATGTAAAACACCAAAACGGAGCGCTCATAACTTCAACCCAAATCAAGAAATTTTCAAACCTGTCAGAAACCACCTCAGCTTTTCTGAGAATTAGGACATGGTCTTAAGAACTAACAGCAGTCCTCCATCTCATCTGTATAAAAGTTATGTTTGAACTGATTAATTTAACTTGGATCAGGTCCATTAAATTCTTCAAAGTAAACTGTGGGACTGGACATTTTTTCTATCTATGCCTTGACTACAGCAAAGCTATCCAGGAAAGAAACCCATGTACCTGCCCCAATATAGAAGTGGGCTTGGACTGATCATTCCTTTTAGGACAAGACGTAATGGCTTTAAGTTGTTCCAGTGGAGATTCAGGTTGGATATTAGGAAAAATTTATTCTCAGAAAGAGTGGTGAGACATTGGAACAGGCTATCCAGGAGAGTGATAGTCACCATCACCGGAGGTGTTCAGGAGCCACAGAAATGCAGCACTGAGGGACATGGCTAGTGGGCATAGTGGTGGCGGCTGGACTAGGTGATCTCAGTGGTTTTTTACAGACTTAATGATTCTATTCCTGGTACAGGTAGGCCCTTAGAGGCAGCACTAAATGCCATAGGACAGTCCTAAGCAGGAAAAGCATAGAGAAAACAAAAAAAGTTAAAGTTGACAGAAGACCAACCTGTAAACTATTGGCGGTCTGCATGCTCTTTTTGATATACATATTTTAATAGAACTAAAGTTAGAGAGACATAAAACGTATCAACAGTATTAGTCTGTAGATGAGTGTAAAGTATCAATGCCTTCAAGGAAGGAGTTGCTCAGATACTGTCATCTCAGAAAAAAAGCAAAGCTTTTTTGGTTAAGAGGTGAAGACAGTGGGCTTTTTTTGTGTGTGCACAGGATGATACAAACTATTTCAATATTCTGTTTCCCTTAGTTTATTCAAGGTTTCATTGCCTTGAGAAGTTTCAGTGGTTCGTTTGTAAACACCTGATTTTCTGTTTTTATTTTTTGAAGTGAAAGCTTGAATTTTGTATAATGGAAAGAAATTGGATCAAGGGCCAACAGGACAGCCACCTAACAGTTCTGACAAGCTGGGTCTGTTGTACAGCTTTGTGAAACATTCAGAAGGTTACCATCCCTGAAGACAGATGAAGCACACAGGGAAAGAAATTCAGCAGGGATAAAAGTAAGGAAGGGATTTATGTTGCTGTTCCTTTAGGGATTTTCTTGTCTGGAGTCTATTTCTGGTGGTGGTGGTGATGGGTTCTGGGGCTTATAGTTTAGTTTTTTCTTATTTTGTTTGACTTCTTGATGTAGCTCCAGCTAGAGAGGCAGCCTTCCCTGTTGCTCGTTTCAAGCCATCTGCTCTTTCCTAAGTTGTTTCTAGAAGCAAAGTGAGAAGATTGAGAAAAAACAGACAGACACTGCAATCTATCATTGTGCTGCTTTTCAGAGAAATACTGAGTGACAGCTAGTCCATCATTGTTTTGGCAAGTGTGTGGAAGTTTGTAAGTGGGATCTTTTTATGTCATTATTTTTTGAAGTAGCCTTAAGAAGATTATCTATACCAACAGACCAGCATGGTTATCATCTTGACATGAATTTGAGAAAAGAATGTTAGGTGTTTTCTATTTTTGACTGAAAAAAATGACCCATGAGAGTGCAGGAGTGATCTGCTCTAAAAAATGAAGAGGAGAAACTGGAATGATACAAGTATGCCAATAAACTTGTATATATTTTTTTAATTTGTCCAGATGGTTCGACAGTCTGTAGTGTTCGTGATTCTAGGAGCTAGTATCCTTCTTGGATTGCATATTCTTGGTTTTTTTAGGTGATGAAAAATTTTATTTATTTAATTAGTTATGGAACTTGGAAATTCATGACGTATTTTTATTTGATCCTGATCAGAATTTATTCTATTTGGATAGGAGAAGCTGTACAAGATCATGTGCTCTACAGTTGCTTCAGCTACGACATATGGACATACTGATACATAAACCCTTTGCATTAATGAAGTGGTGGGAAAGGTATTTCTGACCTCTTACTTGTCTCTCTGAAAAAGCATGAGACCCTTGTGGCTGCTAAAGGCATCTGCTGCATCCCTGCAATCTACCTTCAGCAAGGGCAAGGATTCTTAGTAAAATACACTGTATTTGGCTTTTTTGCACTGAGATGTGGAACATTCTGTCAGTTCTGCAAGCTTCTATAGTTAACTCAATGACAGTATCTTTTCCAGAATATATTGCCATTACGTATGCATGTGATAAGAAATATTACTGTTGATTGGTTAAGTGTTCCTTTCTGATTCTGATAGAGATATCCTGGATTGAACTGCTAGGTAGCATAAATGTGCTGCTTAGATGTTACAGTGGTAGGGAACTTAAATATCTAGAAAGATCCCTGCTAAATGATATGCTCTGCAGATAAACCCCTGCCAAATTCTATTCAAACAGCAAAGAGATAATGTGAATATGACTCTAATGAAGGAAGGCTAGAGTTGCCATAATGCATGCAGGTGCAATTGCTCCAAATATCTCTTAAAATCCATTTTCCTGCCAGTGCTCGTTCTTCCTTTAAACAGAAGTTAATACTCTGCTGACATTACTAAACTCCATCATGCTCATTATCTCAGACTAGCATTTAGATCAGGTTTTTGGAGGTGAAAGACCAATTCATTAACTCTATTGTGCCACTCAATGACTTCCCGCAGAGAGATCATAAGTCAGATGGTGGGTGCCACTGCTGGAAGATAAAAGACAGCTATAAAGTAGGAAGACAACTGGTATAATTTTGGGGAAAAAAAAAAAGACAAAAATATCAGTTCTCTATAGCCTTTAATTTCTTTTCATAATTTAGGTCTTAAGTACATTATTAGATTTTTGTGCAATTGAGAGATTTTTGTTGAGAGTTTCAGATAGGGAATGGAAGAGATTATTGGTTGGGTAACTCTTTTTGACTTAAAGAAAAGAAATAATACAGCATCAAATAATAGAGCAAATAATAAAGAACAAGTAACACAGCAATTGCTCTAAAGATTAGTTAAAAATAAGAATTGTAAAGCCATATATGTTGAAATACCCATATGTAATAACTTGACTTGGCTTAAGGGGACAAAAGACTATTTGGAAAATGATCACTTTGTAAAAATTAAAATGTTATAAAACTGTTCAAACTTCTATTAAAGAAAACATCTGATGTGATTTGTTTGTTTGGTTTTTTGTTTGTTTGTTTGTTTGTTTTTATTTGATTAAAAAGAAAACCAACAATCATATAGAATACTGTTTCCTGACAGTAAAGTAATTGTTAATTTTGCAAATACTTCTAGGATAAAGGCTTTTCTTTAAGACATTTTTTTGTGGAAAACAGATTCCTACTTCTACTGGTTACTAGCTGAACATGAAGATTCACAACTTGCAAGTGGGAAATAAACAACTAAAACTACTTTTTATGTCAATATGAGTAATTTGCAACTGCTTAACTTGAAGAAGCAGAGTCTCCCAAGGAAGCTCTTTCTTTTTTAGAGAGCTGCAGGGCTTCAGTTCAGGTACCCTGTACCTATTGTGCAACAAAACCCTGGGTGGTAATTTGTGTGATTTATTTCTCCTTAGCTGTAAAAAGCACAGGGTCAGGGAAGGACTTTTAACAATATCAAATCATAGGGAATATCTAAGCTTCAAAGCACAAAGAATAAAAGCTAGAATATAGAATCCTTAGAGTTGGAAGAGACCATTAAAGTCATCCAGTCCAACTCCCCTGCAATGAACAGGGACATCCACAGCTAGATCAGGTTGCTCAGGACCCCATCCACCCTCACTTTGACCGTCTCCAGAGACAGGGCTTCCGCTGCATCCCTGGGCAACCTGTTCCTGTGCCTCGCCAGCCTTAATGTGAAAAATTTCTTCCTTATATCCAGCCTAAATCTCCCACTTCAGTTTAAACCATTGTCCGCTTGTCTTATCACAACAGACCCCACTAAAGAGTCTGTTCCCTTCCTTCTTTAGAGCTTCCCCTTCCTTCTTTAGCTCCCGTTTAGAGACTGAAAGGCCATTATCAGGTCATCTTGGAGCCTTCTATTCTCCAGGTTGAACAGCTCCAGCTCTCTCAGCTTGTCCTCATAGGAGAGATATTCCATCCCTTGAATCATTTGTGTAGTCCTCCTCTGGACACACTCCAACAGCTCTATTTCTCTCCTGTGCTGGTAGTGGGGGTTGTCATGACCCTGGTGCAAGATCTTGCACTTTGCTTTTTTGAACCTCATGATGCACTCCTGGGCCCACTGCTTGAGCCTGTCTAGGTCTCTCCAGATGGCATCTCATCCCTCAGGCATGTGGACCGCACCCCACAGCTTGGTGTCATCAGAAAACTTGCTAAGTATGCACTCAACCCCAGTTTTGGTGTCATTGATGAAGATATTAAAGAATATTGGTCCCAACACTGATGCCTGGGGGACACCACTTGTCAATGATCTCCATCCAGACATGGAGCCATTGACCACCACTCTCTGGATTTGATCCTGCAATCAGTTCTTCATCCATCACCCATCAAATCCATATCTATCGAATTTAGAGAGAAGGGTTTTGTGGGGTACTGTATCAAAAGCCTAACTGAAGTCCAGACAGATGGATGACATCAGTGGCTCTTCCCTTGTCCCTTGATGTATTTACACCATCATAGAAGGCCACTAAGTTGGTCAAGCAGGATCTGCCCTTGGTGAAGCCATGCTGGTTCTCTTGTATCAACTCTTTGTCTTCCATGTGCCTTAGCGTAACTTCCAGGAGGATCTGCTCCATCATCTTCCGCAGCACAGAGGTGAGACTGATAGGTCGGTAGTTCCCAGGGACATCCTTTTTTATCCTTCTTAAAAATGGGTGTGATGTTGCCTCTTTTCCAATCACCAAGGATTTTGCCTGACTGCCAAGACTTTTCAAGTATCATTGATAGTGGCTTGGCAACTACATCAGCCAATTCCCTCAGGACTCTAGGATGTTTCTCCTCAGGACCTATAGACTTGCGAATGTTCAGGTTCTTCAGGTGGTCACAAACCTGATCTTCATTTGCAGTGGGAGAATCTTGCGATGTTCAAAACTGGGACCTGGGAATCTTAAATTCTCACAGTTTCACATCTGTTCTAACCCTCTTACTACTAATAAATCTTATTTTTCCCCACTGATACCTTTATATTCATATTCATTAGGATGAACAAAAAGAAGTGCAGTTCTCAAACTACAGATGAAAGAACAAATAAATTTTCCTTTATTACCGGCTTGTTTGGAAACAGCTACCTTTCCCCCTGTGCCCTGTACCCAGTTTATTCTTACCTTAACTGAGAATCCCCATCAGGTTTTCTTTAAAAATGAAATACACAATTGAAAGAGGACACAGAAGAAAAAAAGTGCTATGGTGGTATCCATCTCTCTATTATTCATACTGCTAGTTATTGATAAATTTGGTTTCTCTTACTCTGTTATCTTGCTCTGTTATTCTTCTGGATTGAGGCAGTCTCCACAAAAGCCTTCATTACTTTCCTTACATTTTATTTCTCATCTCTCCCCCTCCTCACCCTCTGCAATTGTAGGCCGTGTGTGTTTGCAGTATTTGCTTTCTATTTGCAGACTGGTTGAACTTTTTGCATCAAGTAGCAGCTATGTAACTGGAGACCAAAGAGTCACTTTATATAAAGATCACTGAGAATCATAAGCCTTTTTTTCTTGACCTTTTCTACCAAAACATTAGCTTCTGAGTCAGCCTGCTTTGAAGCTACAGAAGCACTACAGATTGTGTTGTTGCTTTCTGACTTCAAGCAATTCTTGTCTTCCTTTTTCTCTTATTTTTAGCATCTGAAGGGTGAAATTTTACAATATGCTACTTTTCTCCCTTTTTTTTTTAATGGGAACAAATGTTAGCACATCAAAAGCTCATTGCTTTTAGTGTGTGTCACTTGAGATCACTAAAAAGAATATTTTGTATTTCTCCTTACTGAATCATAAACCATGGGCACTACTAAAAATACTTTTCACAGAAGTTCTGGGATCAGTCATTTAAAAAATCTTATATACTGAAGTGAGGAACTAAAGATGAGCATTAACCCAAAGGTGAAGCGTTATGCAACTAAAACATAATTCTTCTATGCAGTCTGTCAATGCTTTTTTATATGGACTGAGCATTTTTAGTATAAATTATATACCATTTTTAATGTAGAAAACTGTACTTTTGCATACACATGTACTTGAATGGCTCTATTCCTCTGTCTTTCTCTTTTTACATGCCAGTCATAAATCTTCCAGATGTGAAGGCCTTTCTGCAGCAATACAGTTCTCTCAGACAAATGTAAAATAGTTGTTCATTTGCAAGGTGCATTGTTTCGAATTTCTAGGAAAATGATTCATACTGTATTTCTGGGTATTCAGTTAGTAGAAGATAGGAGGTGTGTGCTATCACCATAGACTCATCTAGTAAGTATAGATAAAGACCACAGCAGCTCCCCTGCCACCTTAGCTGTGCTGCTGTACAAATTCACATTCAGTGTAACCAGGTAGCTATCTCACAACCACATAGCTATGGCTGCAGACAGAGTCAGCCTCTTGACAGGATAGAGAATTGCAAGTCATATATAGCCTACACCACAAAATATTCATTACGAGTTAGAAGAACTCTTATTTTCTGTGACAGTGAAAAATTCCTTGCCCTGCTACCAGGCCAGAGATGTTCACTAATGTGTTCAGAGGTGCTCACTGAATTTAATGAACATCCAGGAGTAGTACAGTAAGCAGAGACTTCAATAAATTTGGCAGGAACAGAGAGTATAGATCTTCCAGAACTTTGTTCTATTTGCTGTGCATCAAATTAGAGTACAACACAATAAATAAAGTTGGTATATATTAAACATTTAAAACAGGGCAGCTAAATTGCCACCTAGTGGTCTTCAAATGTATTATCTATGGCATGCTGCTCTGCGTGAGAAAACACCTATATACATTTTCTTCTGTCCAAGCCTCGGTATTGTTGCTCACTGTTCTCTTCTCCATAGCATTAACAATATGAAGGGATGGCTGTACATAATTCCCGAGCCAACTCAAGACATCACTGTTGGAATTTCGGGGATGTTGGGGAAGATTGTGCAGGGCACGGACAATTTAATAAAAAGAATCTCCAGGGCAGCCAGCCAGTCTCAATTTATGATAAAAAATGCTGTTGGGTAAAAGCCAATTACATATTATCTCTATTTCAAGTTATTTTTTGTCTTTCAACTAAAATAAAAATAAAAAAAAAAGGCAAGTGTTTTGATGTAAAAGGAAATAGAAGGTTTTCTTGGAGTCAGTAAATGAGTGAATACTTAGGATTTTTTTCTTCCCAAGGCTCAGCCACCTCTAGTGTAAGAAGCCCTTTACTCTCTTGGGTATTCTCCCACCTCCCAGTCTCACCCTGCTTGAACCATATGTTCATCTGCATGTGCTGTTTGAACAGAGCCATGCAGATGGGAAACATCAAGGAACATAAGTTGAACAATAAGTTTTGCAGTTCTACTTTTGTGATTTGTCATGTAAGTCTGCTCAGAAGCTATTATAAGAGACCAAAAAAGTATTTCAACATAATGAACTGCAACAGGCAAAATTTTTAGTGATTAATGCATTTTCAATCATCTTACCAGTACCCTGCTTGGGATTCAGTGGGCTGTGTGCTGACAAAGATGATGCTCACAAGAAGTGGAGGCCTGGAGCGGGGGCTGCAGGCTATATCTCTTGGTGAACTCACCAGTTGTTTCAGAGATAAGTCAGTGCACAGCAGTAGAATCCAAATGATTCATCTTCCTCCTCCACTGTCACCTGTTGGGATTCAGTGTAATTAGTGGCTGAAGAGGAAACATCAGCCCAGGGAGACAAGCTGAGGACCAAGGACTGCACATTCACTGTGGTAGTTTAAGGTGACGTGAGTGAGGAATTGTTTTAGGGAGCTGCAAAATCCTGAAGCTTGACCCTAGCCAAAATACGTTCCTTTGCAAATCACTGGTTCTCAGTTAAGCTATTGGTATTTTCCATATCTGTCAAAGTGAGCTGAGAGCCCATTAACCATAGGCTATCACTTCCTTTATCAGTCAGTTGCAGAAGAGAAAACAGGGGTTAGGCAAGGGATAAGACTTGAGTAGTGTAGGGAAACTGTTCAGCTATAGCCTGAACTGATGACTGAGCACCCAGTGAAAGGGTATGGATAGCCCAGGAAGCACAGGTGCAAAAAATTTACCTATGCTTCCCATCTGACCAGAACGGGTAGACTCTGGGTCCACACTCCCCCTAGCCTTATTTAAGGGCTATCTTCGGGAGACAGAATGTCCTTTGGCTGAAGATTCCTTCCTGAGAAGGAGTGTTCCACAACTTGGGATCCTCATCACCAGCTGGGTGAGTCAGCCTTTTCTCTGTATATGGCTATTGGTATTCTCAGAAATGCTTTGCCTGGTATTATAAAGATCTTGTCAGAAGCTGTTTTGCTGCTTCATAGGGAGGACAGGTAGTAATAAATGTATTAAATTGACAAAAGGAACAATGCTTTCCTAAGCTTCAGATTTTTTGACTGAAAAACAGTTCACTGTGTTTGATACAGTATATGGTTCTGTTTTGTCCCATTATCCTTTGAGATTATTTTCAACCTGGTTGACCTTAACCTGTTCTAAGATACAGTCTGATCTCTGAAAGCCAGTTCACTTCCAAATGCACTTTGAGTGATTTGGGTTCTAAGAAGCATACAACAAAAAGTGAAATGTCAACACTGAGCAACTGTAGGTTTAACCATGATATCTGTTGTCAGTAAAATTACTCAGGGACAAGATTTTAGATAAATGCAAGGAGCACCTCTGAAAAATAAACTACCTGTTCCCCAGAAGTTGGTAAGCCACAAAATATCATGTAGAAAGCAATTCCTCACTAGAATTGTAATGTATGGCATGAATTTGTTTTCCCCAAGTCATCAGTTCTTTAAGTCATCAGTATTAATTTGGAATGATATTGACTATTGGATTTACTATAAAGTTAACCTAACATTGTTCTGCTCTTCCACAAAAGTACCCTATTGGTTTTTCAGATCCTGTTAAGATTGCTATGCCAAATGGTAGCTGTGTCATTCTGTAGGACCTGCCTTCAATTTCTGGGGCCTCACATGTGTAGTAGATAGCAAGAATGCTTTCAAATACATCTCTCGTAAGCTTCTGCTGATGTTTGCAAATAGGAAGTTCTAGATCCTTCTTCCTTGTTCACATAAATAGTGTTCCTGATTTTTTTTTTTAGACCACCCTGAATGGATCATTCATTATATCCCACTTTATATATACACTTACATAAACACCAAATATTTCTAGTAGGAAGAAAGTCTAGTCCAGTGTTACTGTGCTAGCCTTCAACAAGAGAAATAACTATCCAATGGCCATGTGTTGGGTCTGTGTGGCACTTTGAGGGTGCTGAGGGCTTGCTGGTAAGGTTCTGAAATAGTTCATTGTCTCAGCCTTCCCTTCATGGCAATGTGACTACGTTCAGAGTAGTCAGAATGAACTTGTCTCCCCACAGAAAACAACCAAACAGACAAAAATAAGGCAAGTGATACTCATAACTGAACAAGTGTTTTGTGAGGAAAATTATCTGCATGGATCATTCTGGAAAAGCGCTGCCTTAGGACTTAAGTACAGGCAGGCACATAGAAATGGAGTTAGCTTTCTTATCTAATTAGCACATCTCTTGTTCACTGCCAAAACTGAGCTTCTACAGAAATTTCTTTGAAAGATCTTAAAGGCATGAGAACATTTCATAATAATAAAGCGGCCATGACCTGAAATAAGATGTTTGTTTAAACATAGAGAGCTTTTCATTCAAGGGATGTAAAAGCTGATACAACTGGAGTGTTGTTGGGTGGGGTTTTTTTTTGTTTTTTGTTTTTTGTTTTTTTTTTTTTTCCAGTAACTTTCAATACAAATTGTTTGTGGGAAGAAGCACATTTGACCTTTAAGCAAGAATTGTTATTTATTTTTATTAATTTTTACTATATGTGCCTGCTTCCCCCAGGAATAAAACTAACTGAAATCAGTTCCCCCTGTGTTTATTTAAATGGAGCTGGTTTTTATGATGAGCCTCCAGTCAGCTCTGTCATGTTCAAACGAATGTTCTGAATTATTGTTTTTCACCCGATTTCACAATCAGCCCTTTGCAACCCACAACACTGTCACTAGCAATCTGACTGAAGGCAAGAAAATTCTTTAATGTCTAAATCGGTTTATACTGGATAATCTCAACACCTTTCAGCAGCAGTAGTATTTAAATACAGCTGAAGAAGAACAAAATAGTGTGTCTGAATTTTAAAGAAGCATTGTGCATCTGTTATTCTTTCTTTCTTCCTGGAATCTTATAATTAATAAGTGCGACATTTGCACTTCTTTTTTTCGCATGTCTTGCTTAAAATTTTGCCTTCTCTTGAGTATAAATGTTAGTATGTTTTAAGACTGATAGTCTTTGACATAGGAAAGTGGCCATGTTAAAAAGTTGTCCTGTTGCTGTTGATGAGAGTACAAATCCTTGTCTTTTGGAACATCACAGGAATAAAATGGCCACAGACAGCATCCTTACTTACAGCTTGAAGTTCTTTTCCAGTCACCACTTTATATACTCATTCTTTCCTTTTCTGTGAGCCTCTCCTTCTTCCCAGTTCTCAAATAAAGGAATCGGAGGTTGTGGATGCCCCGTCCCTGAAGGCATTCAAGGCCAGGCAGGATGTAGCTCTGGGCAGCCTGGTTGAGTGGTTAGTAACCCTGCCCATGGCATAAGGGTTGAAACTAGATGATCTTTGAGGTCCTTCTCAAACCAAACCATTCTATGATCGGGGAGATGGGATTAAGGAAGGCAAGTTGTCAATTTCCATTTTTCATTCAATTATTTTCAATTTTTTTTTAATCCTTGTTTCTGTGAAAGTGGAAACCTTTACCAGAGCACTATCGAGGCAAAATCTTCCCGTGCGTTTATATGTTGGGATAAAATGCAATGTTTCAACTGTGTTTTTTTTTTTTTTTTCTACAAACATTCCAAATAAAGATGAAGAAAGATTCATAGCATCTCTGTTTATGTAAACGTACCAGGAATTCGAAGCACTAATAACATTAAATAAATAAAATTTACGTCCCTATATTTTCCAGCTGTTGTGCGTCTTGCGATCCGGTCTGATATGCGAGCTGTTCACCAGCAGAGGGCATTGTGCGCATCGGGGAAACGCAGACTGCAAAAGCAGTCGCGAGAGAAGGGAAAATTCTTCTGACCTTCTTACGGCATTGCAAATTTTAGGAAATTAAGCAGAAGCTTAATACAAGCTGAAATTTCCCAGTCACAGGATCTGACATATTTACAAGCACTTCCTCATCTTTGTAGCTCCTGCACTGGGAAAAACAGTAAATGAATTGTTTTTCGTGTGTAAATAATGAGGGAAAACTCTGCTATTAGAACTGAAATTGTGTTTTCATTTTTGAGCAGATGAATCTGAACAAAAGCTATGCTTTTTAACCTATTCATTGGACAGTTTTTGTTTTCATTTCTCCTACTTTTAGCTGATACTCCCCTTAGTGAACCATATTCTCCTTGTGTCTATACGGATTTTTCTTTGTCAGCACCAAACAGCACTGATTTCCAGCAGTTGAGGTGGCAGCCTTTGAACTACATTAATCAAAAAGATTGGGCAGAAAAGGGAGAATATCTGCCACTGGGGGGGAAAAAAAAAAAAAAGTGCCATAGAGAAATTAATATTTCTTGCTTTCATTTTACAGGTATGCAGTCTCTTACAAGAACCTTCAATATTATTATTACTATTAATATTACTCATTTCTAAGACCTTAGCAGGTAGACTGCGATTGGATCAATCTTGGAATTTAATTTTTTTTTTTTTTTTTACTAAGGTTTTTAATAACACTTCTAATAATCCCTTCACTTCAAACATGAAAGCAACATTCTCATGGGCGGAAGAAATGATGTCATCTTATCTTTTCATCTTTACACTTGGAAAGAAGTTCTCTTACTAATGCTTTTCTGCCAAATAATATCTTGCATTTCTTAGTATGTTGACATTTCTCTCCTGGAGAGTTTTCAGGTTCTCAGAGAAAGCAGCACAAGAGGAGAGTCCAAACACTAATATATTAATGCATAATTCTGTATTACCAAATCTAATATACATTTAACTGCAACATTAATTTATGTGAAACATTCTTTTTAAAAACATACATGAAGTAAAACCATATTTTCAGTTCAACTTTGCAGGAAAAAAATAGAACACCTATATTTCAGAAATGTGTTAAAGCTTGCCAAATGAACTGCATAATATAATACATTTATTCCTGGGAAAATACTCAACTATCACTTAAAAACTGTTTCATCAGCTTCTTTCTTGCCTTACTGAAGTTAACATACAGATGAGTCACTGAACAGTGAGAACTAAAAATACTTATTCAGTGGACTGCATTATTTACACAAGGATGTAAAGAATACTGCAGTCATTTATCTGTTTATTACATAAAGGATTCCAGCTCTTTCAGCTTGTTGATGTGTACATGACATTAAATCTCAAAATGAACATAACACAATACTTATTTGCTTGTTTGTAAGATCAGTATGTGCAGTGATTAAATCTACTGCTTGGGTATTGCAATTCATATGGGTGATTTTTCAAGGTGATTCCAAAATGCCATTATTGAGAAAGGTGTTTTCACTTGTCTGTTCATCCAATGTGGCCTTGCTTCCTTAAGTGAATAATTCCATAGCAAGTCAATAGTTTACTGTAAAGTGTATCTTGGGAATCGATCTCACATTTGGAAGTTCACATTTAATTCCAGTCCTAAAACTATTTTGTTTCTTACTTTTGGTTGAAAGGACCATATGAAAAATGTCTTTCCAATAACAAGATAAGTGCCCAGATATTTGCATATAGGTGATGCTCATAATTTACCTTTTCATTCCTCCTGCTTGCTTCAGAACTCAGTGAAACACTTAAATGAGAAAAGTCCTTGTCCAGCTAAACCTAAAATGATATTAACTTTCAGCATTGAGACAAATGAAAATGTACTTTGAGTTTAAGCTGACTAATGTTTAGTGACTTCTATGCACCAAGTCAGTGACTGAGAGCTCTACTCAAAGCCCACCTACAGATATGGGCCCTCTGCAGTTGCACACTGTCTTGATGTAAAAGCTTCTGTGGATATTTAAACTGAGGTCTGAAAACAAGCGAAGCTTGTGCTTCATCTTGCAAGGAAGAAATGATGGGAGGCCTTAAAAATACTTTAAATCTCTGATTACCTTTATGACACCTCTTTCCTTTTTTTCTGGGAGTCAACTACATATCACAAACACCTTGTAGCCCAGTTGGCATTCAAAAAAGTTAATTAGCCTCATGCTTCTTAAGTAAACACTTCTGCATCAATTATACATATGAATAAATATGTATGAAATAAATTTGCATCTATATTCTAACTAGTAAGAAACACAGTGGAAAAACTATGCCCTGTAGCCAAAGGTTGGCCTTCCACAAAAGCTTTGAGTAGTTATTGTTACTCCATCATTCACAAGTCTATGATTTATGAGTGTTTTTCTTGGTGGGAAGTGCTTTTTTCACACCTCTGTTTCTTTGTGATAGGCAATAGATACAGGAGAGTTGCTAGAAGCCAGCCCAGACTATAGTAAGGCCTGGACAAAAGAAATGTTGAGCGTAATCCACATGGAGAGAACTACACTAATACCAGAGCTACTGACAATAGAAAGAACTACCGAGTCTATGGCAGCAGCTGGAGGGAGTCTAGGAGATGAAGAGAAAGGAGTCTAAGTTTGATCTGCAGAGATCTGCCTCTGCATCACTTGGCGTGAACTCCTTTAATGAAGTTTGCCACTTTATTAACATTTGAACTATTCCTAAGGTACTCTATCAAGATATGAAAGTTGGCTTTAGCTCCTTTAAGTGGGTACTAGATAACTTGCAGTGAAAAACTTCTCCCATGACTAATGAGGATAAGGATAATAGCATTTTTTTTCCTCAGCGTGCTGATTGTGAGAATAAATTAGATGTTCAGATACTATAGCAATGCATCCTAGTTTAATCCTAGATCAAAAAGAATTTTGAAAACAAACAGTATTCCATTATTTTTTTAGACAGTAATGATATAAAAATTTCTTTTCAATAGCTATGAATTCTCTTACAGAGAGAACTTGTAGATGAAAAGCCCCAGAAATGTTACGAGCGATTATAGGGAAGGACTTGAGTTAGTTGAGAGCAGAATGGCTAAAGAGGATGCTATTAAATTAATAAGTGATTTACACTGCACAGTTCTGCAGCCAGAGAAGCGACTACCAGCATGCTCAGTTTGGTCTCTTCAAAATGCCTGGAGTGAGGCTCTAAGTTGAAAAGTGATTATGTAAAAATAGCACTTCCTACTCAGCAGATCTGTTCTTGTGTGCTTTAGTGGAGAGAAAAAAAAAACATCACTATATCTTCACTGCTGAGCCACCCTGTCTCTAGGGGAAGAAAGTGGATTATAGTCTAGTTTATGCAACTTCATCAAAATCACCATTTTAAAGCTATAATGTACCTAGGAAAAAGCCATCATTTCAAAATTGTGTCCTTTGAAATCAGACCTGCATAACCTCATTACCTCCAGCTGAATGGAAATAAATGAAATGAAAGGAAATAAATCCTTCAGATTGAAAAATCATGATTGGACTACTTCCAGCTTCCTGTCATTGCCCAAACTAATCAAGCTATTTTCACCCCCAGGTGGAAAATGAAAAGAAAGTGAGAGATAATGATTATTCTTTTTTAAATATTTGGCAGGTAGACTCAGAGCATGGAGCCCATATAAGTTTCAAGAGGTTACATGAGGACTACAGAAGGCTAATAGCATGATAACAGCTGCTAGCACAGGGATGTAAGCAATACAAACATCAGATTCGTGCAGTTTGGCCAGCTTGTTGCCAAGGATGTCAGACTCCTGAGTGATGGAGAGAGCTTCGCCACAGTCAACATTGTCTCCAGCTTCCAAAGGGTTGGTATTCCACAACAAAATGTTCCTCTTTCTGTCTTTCAAAATAAGTTTTATTTAGCAGTGTAATTGTTTTGGTTTTTTTCAGAGGAGGAGGATGCTTTTTTTTTTTTTTTAAAAAAAAAAGGGGGGGGGGAGGAGGGGGAAGTGCTATTCTTAACACTATAAAGTATATACCTAGAATCTAGCCAGCGATTCAAAAGGATACTTTAATCATTTTTGTCCATTACATACTCATTAGAGGTGAGTGTATTTACATGTTTAATATGCAGCTAATCTGCAAAAACTTCTTCGATCATAGACATTTGTCCTCAAAGCTGTGCCAAAAATCTCATCTATAGATGACCTTCACCTTATGTGTGAAGTGATGAATTTGTTTTCAAGTCCCTTATGGAATGCCTTCCACTTATTTCACTTCAAAATAAAACACCTACCTAACAAGTGATCCTCCTCTTCTGAACATTATCTTTAAATATAAAAAAAAAAAATCATACCGAAATCCTTCCCTTAGGGTTATGCCTGACATTTCTCTTAGAACACATCTGAGGAGGAAAACTAATGGCATTATTTTATAGACACAATCCTTTTCTAAAGGAGCAGAAATGTCTATGCATTTCTCCTTCCCATCTGTAATACAAATCATTCCAGTAGACCTAATAACTCTGAATCACATCAGCTAAAAGCCTGAAGCTTTAGACTTAGAAGCTTGATCTACTCTACTGTACTTATTGCAAATGGTCAAACACTAGGGAACTATATAAATTTGGAGGAAAAAAAAAAACACACTTGTAGGTTTGGATAGAAGCCATTTCAGCAATGGACATTTTGCAATATGCTCTGGACTGAGATCTGTTATATTAGATTTAGATATGACAAATTAGTTTTAAAAAAAAAAAAAAAAAAAAAAGCCAAGCTTTTTTTTTTGTCTTAATGTGTTCTTACAGAATGAATGTTTTCCAAGCAACGAACAAGCTTGCAATTATTATCTTCTTCTACTAAAAAAAAAAATTCTCATGTCTCTACAAAAAAAAAAAAAAAAAATTTTTTTTGTAAAAAAAAAATCAACATGAGTTAAAAATAAATAAATAAATAAATAAAATGAAGGGGGGGGGAAGGTGAGAGAAACCCAGTTTTGCAATTCCTTTATGTATTTAGAGAGTAGCATTTGCTTTGAACCCCCTGAATGCATCTTGGAGATCTTTCAAGCATGGTCTGTGTGTTTACTGAGGAAGCACTGAGTAGTCCTTACAGTACCAGACGTACTGTCATTAGAGGGTTAAGACCTCTGGCAAATGAGGTATGCTGTCAGTAATGTATCTGGAGTCAGTAGTGTCAGCAAAGCACTTCTTTGTGCCCTAAAATTGAAGTACCCTGATAGAGCCCCTCAGACAAAAAAAAAACCAAAAACAAGCAAAGCTTAGAACTGCAGTAAGATTCTCAGGTCCTATCAGTATTGCTCTAATGTTTTTTTGCAGGCTGCTCCTTAGAGTTCCCACTGCAGGCAGCTCTCATGTATACCTGAGTAGACTGGGGTCTGCATGTCAGCAGTATGCCTCATCAGGGTCTTGAAGGAATAACCCATTTTGCACAGTCATTGTCATGATGGGAGAAGAAAATGTACTGACTTTTCTTTTTTTTTTTTTTTTTTTTTCTTTTTTTTGTGCCAGAAGACTCAAATTCTTTGAAAACATATTCTTTTTTCTACCTGGGACAAATTTGTAGAAGCAGATTTACTGAGAAGAATTCTGACACTTTCCTGGCAGTGATGCTTAGTGAAAGCAGTTAAATTTTTGCTGTAGATGAAATTTGTAAAAACTCACGAAAACATTTTTTGAACTCATCCCCTAAAGACAAGTCTAAACAGAAATGTCAGGATTATAATTTTTTTATTTACTTCAGGCACTGTGTTCAGTGTACACTCCTTACAGTTTAATAGTAAAATAAACTTATAAATAAAATAAATAGTAAATTAAATCTTCTTTTCACAGAAAAAGAGCATGACTTTAACTGTTAACTCTGATTATTACCTTTCATAGAATCATAAAATAGTTTGGGTTAGAAGGGATCTTGAAAAACGACTATGTGTTGTGGGCAGGGACACCTCCCATTCTATAGGGTTGTTTAGGGCTCCGTCCAAACTGACTTTGAACACCTTCAGTAATGAGACATCCAAAGCTTCGCTCAGCAACGTGCATCAGTTCCTCACCATCCTCTGAGTAAAAAATTTCTTCCTAATGTATAATCTAAATCTACTGTGTTTTAGTTTGAAACCATTCCCCCTTGTCCTATCACAACACTTCTCTGTTCAACTTTTCCGCAAGCTCCCTTTAGATACTGGAAGGCCACAAGGAGATCTCCTCAGAGCTTTCTCTTCTCCAAGCAAAACAACCCAGGTCCGTTAGCCTGTCTTTGTTGGAGAGATGCTCCACCCGTTTGATCATCTTTGTGGCCCTACTCTGGACCCATTCCAACAGCTCCAATGCCCTTTCTGTGCTGGAGGACCCTGATCTGGATGCATTGTTCAAGATGGACCTCACAAGTGCAGAGCAAGGATGGACAATTACCTTTCCCTGCTGGCCACCCCTTTTCTGATGCAGCTCAGGATATATTTGGCCTTCTGGGCTGCACAAACACACTGCTGGTTTGTATCCAGCTTTTTTCCACCTTTGCCTCTGCAAAGCAGCTCTCAATCCTTCCATCACCCAGTTTGTATTGATGTTTGAGGTTTTAAAATTGCCTGAACAGGATAGCTGTCATGTGACTTTGTCAGGAGACAGTTTTGCTTTTAGTGTTTTCAAGTTGAAGTCTTCTCCAAAATCTGGCAAGAATGGACAAAAATGGCAGATATGCCTGTTTAGCCCAATTCCCCTGAAACAGGTAAAAGAGAGTCAAGAGTAAAGCTAAGGGCTTTACTCTTTACTGTCATGAGCTACAGATCATTCTCTACCATCATTGGTAACAATGAAGGCTCACGATACAGAAACTATTAGAGGAAATCAACAACATTTAGGGCTCTCTAGAGTAGCAGAAAACTCTGTGCTAAGAGGAGATCTAGATGTGGTACAATCTGGTCATTTCTGCTATATAAACAAACTTTTGTTTTTGTTTCAGTGAGTGCACCAGTTTCAGAGAAAGTTCACAGGCAATTTTCATCGAATGAAGCAGGGAGTTCAGGCTGTCATATCTGACAAAACTCACTTTCAGTGCAATGATTTTCATATACTCTGTCTCCTAAATGAACTTTGGATGCCTGTCATTTAATTTCTTCATGGTATAATCAGTTAAAAGCTGCTTCAGATGACAACTTAATGAAGGCTGATCTTGTGAAAACAGAACTGAACAAGGTGACAAGAAATTAGAATGCTATTCTTGGTTTCCTGCATTTTGTCTAATTCTGAGAAGTTTGTTTAACCTTGCCAATCCTCACCGTACTCTCTTTAAAGTATGGATAATGATACATGCCTATTCTACAGAGACCTGGGAAGATAATTATTTTTACATTGAAAAGCTGTGGGAATGAGAAGTATCATTACTTCTCTCTTATTTAATTGTATTAAAATTATCCTTCAACTTCTGTTAGAATCTTTGGCATTAAACGTAACAGAAGTGGATAGAAGTAATGAATGCCATGGTCCTTTATTTTCTCTATGGATGTAGGTGTTTGCATATGTGAGATGACTGGCAGATCTAGGACCTTTTAGAAATGCAGACCATATCTTCTGTTGAATAGAGGAAGAATCTCTACCAAATTCATATAACCTTTTGAGTTTACATTCTTCCCAGACCGTTCTGGGAGCTTTTGGTCTTTGCAAGCATTATGGTGCTGCTCTGGTATTTGCACTGTGAAGAGAAGTCATCTAAAAATAGGCTAAAGGAATCAGTTCCCCTGGCATTAATGTCCCAGTTGGAAGAATAACAGCAGTAGGGTGCCAACTAAACACAAATCTCTCTGCAATATTTTAATAAACTTTCCTTACTATTGTGCTGACATAAATATTTCAAAGGTGGTTTTGTGTTTGTTTGTTTATTATGATTCAATTTTAAGATCTATCCAAGATTTCCCTGAAAATTAGTAACAATTATGACTCATGTGACATATCTGCCTCCTTTCTTTATGCTAAAGACCATGTTTCTCAAAGCAATTCTCATAAAATCAGAAGACATGTCAGCATAAAGATTACCACAGACATCAGAAGGTCAGAAGCCATTTGATCTGTTGAAAGACAACACTGATAGCTGAGATATATGGGTGAGATGCAATAATAAAAATATATAATGATGTCCCTGACTTCAAGAATTGAAGTGTTACTGACCTTTGCAATATCACCACCTTTGGGTGTTACTGGCTTCTACTTTAACAAAAATAAATTGTGTGTAAGAAGAACCCTTTAAATATCATTACATATTAGCCATAACGAAAAATGTTTACCAGAGTTCATTTTCATGTATATTTATAGGTTTTGATGTCTTCAAATGCAGTGATGTTGAGTAAGCTGGTTTAAAATTTTTGAATTTCAAACTGCTAATAAGTCAAATTTTATCATAGCATCCTTGGAAAGTAAATAGTATGCCTTCCTAGGAAGGCAATTAGCATTACTCGATTGCTGGGTCTTCACCTTTCCATGTTGAATGAGGAGTGTGCTTCATTTATGTAACATTACAATCCCTGCGGCTCAGTCACAAATCCACGTGCTTATTAAAGCCTGGGTACTCAGTATGATTCTGTTTTGAAATCTAGATTCTGGCTGAGATGTATGGTTTTGCTCCTCTGAAACAGCTGAACTAGTTAAGCAAAGCCATACAAACACTACAACCATGTACTTGGTTTCTATTGCAGAAAAAAATTATTAACCTGTGATAAGAGAAATGAATTCTAATGCTTGAAGGGAATCAGTAAATGATTTAAACAGAGGTTCTGTTAGATTGTTCTTACATCTTAATCACCAGGAGAAGGAAGAGCTACTGCTATTTTCTCTGATGATTCTTCCTGGCTACAGGCTAGAAAGTCAGAATAAAAGAAGGTAATGCATTGACTTTATTAATGTCAATGATAATAAAGATAGTAGGAAAGGAAAATCCACAAAAAGTCTTGGGGTCACGTAGCTAGGTGATCATGTAACAGCAACACACTGGTAAAATGCAAGGAATTGAAGCCACCCTGACAGTCCAGCTCTAGAAGGCCCAGAAGTTCTATACAGGAAACTTCACAGAAATTATTAAAGATCTGGGATAAAGATGAATTGAGCTCTAAAGTTGCTTCTGTGTAATAACAGAAAAGAATAAAATGTAAGCTGGAATTAAAAAAAAAAAAAGCATAAAAATTATTCAGAATTGCTTTTAGATCTTTACGATACATCTTTCATTGTGAATTACTAAAATCTGTTTCTACAAAATAAGATACTTCTACCATTTCCTCTACACAGCTGAGGTTCAGGAAATAACTGCAATTCCTCAAGTCCTTTCATTTATTTATTTGTAATAAAAAGTATTCTTAAATCATCCTTTAAAGAAACTGGTGACGTTTTGGAAGGTAGAAGACTATCATAAAATATATGAAGACAGTAGCCTTCAAATAAATATATTTTGATGTTAGAAGATGTGTTTGAACAAAGCAGTGTGTAATTAAATAGCCTTAGTTATGTGGGTTTTTGGGGGAATGGTTGGCTTTGTTCTTTCATTCATTTTGTTCAGCTGTTTTTTTATACATGCATATAGTTTCACTTTTAATCATGGAATCATATGATTCTATATAGAATGGCTTGGGTTGGAAGGGACCTCAAGGATCATGAATCTCCAACCCCCCTGCCACATGCAGGGCCACTAACCTCCATATCTAATACTAGACCAGGCTGCCCAGGGCCCCATCCACTCTGGCCTTGAACACCTCCAGGGATGGGGCATCCACAACCTCTCTGGGCAACCAAGACAAACATCATTCATTGACCACAGTTAAGTCAATTCTGATACAATTTAAGTTTTTGTGTTTATTGCCACAGCTAGATTTCTTTGTAACCTACAGTATGCTTTTAGGTCTGTTTTTTCAATATGTGATATGTGAAGCACTAAAGCACCTCAAAAAATAGCTATATACAGACCTTAAAAAAGGAAGAGACAACAGAAATAATTAGTGGGTTTTCTCTAATATCAACATGTTGTTGCCTATGCCTTATAAAATATTTTTACACAAATGTAGATTCTGACTGAGTATATCTTAGAAAAAGCAAAAAAAATACAGCAACGGAGTTTTTAAAAGCGCATTTCTTAGGGAAGGAAAAAGAGGCCTTTTTTCCTTGCCTTTTTTCTTGCTTCAGTAGTGGAGAAGTAAGTGATAGAGAAGCTAACTTGGCACATAAAATGTATAATTATATTTTTAGCATATTGAAATTTCAATTGTTTCAGGATCAGATTCTGCAATTGCTATTATGTGTAGCCTAATACTAATGGAATACTTTTATACTGTTCTCAAGCTATACTGAAGACTTTCTTGCAACTGAAAGGCTCAACACACAGAATTAGAAGTATTATGTAGGCATAAACTTAGTCTAAGAGGTAGTCCCATTTATTCCAGGCTGCTGTTTTATTTGATGAGAAGTTCCAGCCTTTAGCAGATGAATTTTCACATTATCCAAAAAGCAATCAAACAAATCTTCCTCTCTCAGACCTGTTTTTTTTTTCAGTGAAGATTTTCTTTTCATGTAATTGTATGAAAAGTTAAAGAGGGATTTAAGGACCTTCAATCCTTATGAAGGCTTATAATTGTTTTATTCCCAAATATTTGATTATTTAGTTTTTAACTCCTTTGGTAGAAAATTGAGAACTGTCAGGAATCAGGATGGAACATGATTTAAAGGGTGGAGACTTAACATGCTTATTCAGACCTTCTAGAGTACAAAATGTTCATTCCTGTTATTACATGTAAGAATGAATTGGCTTCAACAGGATCTTTCACTAGCTAGCATCTTTCCCTTATTGCATACAGCTTAACTCAAGACTTGGCACAAACACAGGTTTGCTTACTTGACCTTGTCTTGAACATTAAGATCCATGTGTTAGGCCAAATGAAACAAATGAGAAAAAAAATCACAAATTTACTTGTTACCACAGCAGATCATATGAAACAATCAGATTTTTGTTTGATGGACCTTTAATATGACTAAGCAGTACAATGTTAATCTTGTTAATATACACTGCACTAACATATTTACTGAAAAGTGTTGCCTGCCAAATTAAAATGTGGAAGAGTTCTATTTGGGCTTGATACTTTGAAAAGCATAATATCAGGGCTGAGTGCACCAATTGGCCTTGGCAGGCCTGATGAGCCGCACTGGGGACCTCCACTCCCAGTTCTGTCCATGGTTCCAGGAGATCTACTTAAACTCAGGTTGCTCTATACTACTACCTCCATCTCTGTATTGTTTGGATTCCCTGGCTTCACCTTGGCTCTGGCTTCTTGCTTTGCTTTTTTCTTGTGATTGCTGGGTTGCTTATAGTAGTGTTAGAAATGAAACTAGAGATGTGGATTTTTTGACACATTAACAATATGCAGACAGCTTTTCTCATCTTTCCCACTTAAAAGTAGAACATAAGAAACAGATACCTAATGGATACTCTTAAGTGAATGGTAGTACTTGAAAGACTCTTAAATTATTGCATGTAGGTTGGTTGATTATCCATGGAATTATATATTGTTCCACATTTAATAAAATCAGGCAAAAATACAGGAAAGCTCCCAGCATTTGTTAATTTCAGAATAAAATTCAACTATTAGTTAAGATGCAAAATATAGTAACTTCCTTCTAACTGACTCATTTAAGTGAAGCTCATAGACTATTTGGCTTCAAAGTATTAGTCATGATGAGTTATAATTTTCTCAGTTTAAGGGTTGTGTTGCTTGTAAAAAAATAGCATCATAAATTTAGCATAACACCCTCTTGATTTAAGCAAAGAATAACAAAAAAGTCTGTTGTTGACTCACTGTCACTTACAGCTAGATTAAAATCAATACAATTTCTTGGAGAATGTCTTGGGCTTGCAGTTTACAATCCATGAATAGGACAAAGGTGACACTTTCTACTGAAATATTCATATTGTGTTGTACTAATATACTTCTGAGACAAGTTACAAAATGCTAAAGGAATGCTGAAGGAAGATGCATCTTTTCCCATTAGAATCATGGAAAAAAAAAATTGTAATTGAAGCAGGTGTTCATAATTTTTTTCTCAAATGGCTAAAAGATCCCCATTTGTAAAATATCTGCTGATGAGATACAGGACAAACACTAGTCTTGGTAACAATTTTTTTTTACTTTTATTTTTTAACATTCGATTGCGTAACTGGATGTTATAGCGTGTCAACCATTCTCTGTATCAATGTGCTACGTTTATGAAAAAAATTTGGTTATATAATTATCAGAGATTCCAAGCCACGGGAACCCTTCCATTATGATGTTCTCAAATTTGCTCCTAACAGAAGAAGATGAAGGCCTGGGCAGTAAATTGGAAAAGTAACCTGAAATAAGTTTGTATAGTAAATAGATCATAAGAGAGATATCTTGAGGCCAATGGCAACAGATTCCAATTCATTTCAGACATTTTTATCTTTCGATTAAAAACTATGCATATTTCTAGCATGTGCTTTCAATGTTTAAAAATATAAGCTGAGAATAACTTATATTCTGGCAGCTGAAATTATTTCATACCCCTGGCTATGAGTCATTCTTTGCCAACACCCAGTAGCACTCCCAACATGACTGCTCCAGAACCTGAGAATACTAACACCAGCCTAGCAGAGGACTCCATGACAAGTGAAGAAAGCATCTTGCACTCTCCCATCCAGATGTATCATTTCGGCTAAATATCACTGCTATTCCTGCTTACTCAGGGCTGTTTAAAAGAAAGAAAAAAAAAAAAAAAAAAAAAAGAGTTTCTAAGTTTCTGCTATCATGTTTCCTTCTCTAATAGGACAGATGATAGTTGTGATGGCTTACGTGAAGCATGAGATTTGGGAGGCATGGTAGATTTCAGACATCTCAAATAAATGTGTGTGACTAAAGACCCAGCACATTTTATTTGGAACTGATTCTATTTGCTTTAGAGGAGCACAATCACAATCCACAGAATGTGTAAGTGTTCAAAAGCTTAATGCAATTTATGTCTGAGAAGAGAGTATTTCAGAATCTACAGCCATGATAATTTCAGTTAAAAAAAAAATACATACCTTTGGGACACATTATTCTGATCTTAAATATGATCAACATACAACCACTTGTATCTAAGACTTATCCTGGGTTTGTGTATCCAAACTGCAGCAGGCCAAAGATGAAGAGACACTACAGCTTGCAAAATTAAATCTCATCAGTCTTACAGGTAAGATCTATCAAGTTTCATCTGTAAATGTGGCACCCTACAAATGTGACTAAACCACTTCCAGAGCCAGGTCACACAAGAAAGCAGTGTAGCTGCATTCCTGCTTCAGAGAACCTCATCAACAGCCTACAGAGCCAACCTGATCTTTTCCTAGGTGTGTAACTGGAGGTTACAATATGACATACAACTAGGCAGTCAGACAACTCCATTATAACCTTACTGTCAGCGGGTTGGTGCTGCTTACACAGCTGAACAGACTCAACTTGGCTTTGGCACTTTGTGGAAGCTTCCTGGGAACTGGAGCACTACCTACTATAAATCATTGGAAACAGCATGGTAGTTGTTGGGATATATAAGAGAGCAATGGAAAAACAGAAGAGATGCTGCAATATCTAGGAGAAAAGAATTAATACCTGATACATGTTAAAATTACAATGAGCAGGCCAAACATTTAAGGTAAAATGAACTGTTTTTCAGAAGTGATTTCATTACTTTTCCTTCTGTAATTCCTCTTTGTAATTTTCTCGAGTGCAGTATTTTTAGTTTTGAAACACTATATTAATGTGGGAATACTGTCAGTCTAGCTAAGCTTTTCTTTTAGGAGCACCTTAAAAATTAGCATATCTATCTAAACTGCTAAAAGAGAGATTACCCCATCGTTAACTAACCACACATGAATGAGAGAGGTGGACAGAGACCTCACAACAACTGTAGACCTCTCTCCAAGCACTTAGGCATAATGTACTCAAAACTTATATAAGGAATGTACCTTTGTTCTGTTGGGTGTGCACATTAAAAAGGAAATATCCTCTGGGCATCCGGGGCCTTATTTAAGAATGCCTGCTTCTTACTACCCACATTTGTTTTAAGGAGTTTTGTTTGGGTCGAGGTTTGTCTGGCAACAGGAAGACCAAATGTTTGAGACAGGAGAAAAACACTACAGGTCTTCTGCATTTCAGAGCACTGTTCCTGAAACGGGCTATGCCAGTGACTACACATGATACTGTCTGAGGTATGTGCTCACTGTATCTTCTTCCCAGAAATAATACATGCTATAGAGAACAGAGGACAATATCTGAAAAGTGTAATTGCTACTTATACAGCACATGCTCTGTGTGCTCCACAACTGTAAAATGATCAATCAAGGCTTGCCAAGAATGAAAATCCACAAAAATAAAAGAAGGCAATGAAATAAAATAATAGGGGAAAAAATAAGAGCTCAGTGCACATACTCTTTTAAAGCATGAATATCAGGATAAGGCATATGAAAAGAGAGCAACTGTAGTTTTAAAATGCTTGATAATCAAAGCTGAAACAAAAAACAGAGTAAGATTAGATTGAAGGAAGGAAGTCTAGCAAGGTTGGGGAAACTTGAAAAAAATTAGTTACATGTAAAACAAATAAGAAACAGGATGTTGCACTTCATAAAGTTACACAAAGTTAAAAGATTTAAGCATAAAAAATATAACAGCTTTCAGTGTAGTTTATGGTATAAAGACACTGTTTATTTTGTGGAGTAGAAGTAAAACAGCAACTTCTGATCTTCAATTGAATCTAAATATTCCACTAAGTGTGAAGTCAGAAATAAATGAACTCTTCTTATCCTACTTGTTGCTGTTGGTGAAGCTATTTGTTCAGAGTTCCTCAGCTGCAACGTTTTCAGTTTCTAATGGGTGTGCTACATTAGCATGACACAAGAAATAGAGACTGCAACTACCATTAAGTGAAAACCGGTAGTCCTGCCATCACTTTAAAGACACTTTTTTTTTTTTTTTTCCAGCTTCACTGATATAACAGCACATAATGGATGTTTTCAATCAGATAAAAGACAAAAGAAACAAAAACATTCGATTTTCAAGAGCTGGTAATGCTGAATCTTTCATAATTATTTCATTCGATTGACCACTAACAATTGAAGCTATTTGATGGAATAGAAAATCTTAACATTTCCCTTGTTTAAAAATAACTTTCAATTTTTGTCTTTTTTTTTTTTGTTGTTGTTGTTTAAATTACATTGTTCATAAAATATGTTTATAAACAATATAAAATCATGTCACTCAAGTCAGTTCATCTAAATACATAAAGGGTACCCAGGGATAAAGCTTTAAACAGAAATACAGCTCTATAGAACAGGTTATCTGGCTACATATCCATAGTATCTTAAATGAAACTCATATTCTATGTTCACTCATTACTTATTACTTTATCACTTTATTATCATTTATTACTTTTTTGGGAATACTTCTTATGTGTGTTTTTCAGAACACATGACAACCTAATAGTAACTACATCCTGTTTTACTTATTTAAGCCTACGCCCTTCATAAAGTATTAGTTGAAATCTCAGGCACAAGTAACTTTTCATTAGAAAGAGATTTTAACTGTTTAGTTTTCAAGGCCAAAATCAATTACTTCTTCCAACAGTAAATATCCATAATTAAAATCGTTCTGGGATTTGTTTCTATTTTTGTACTCTATGTCTTTTTCACTCATCTAGAAGAAAAGCAGTAGATTTAGGATAGATAAAGGAATAAATTTTTTAGAGTGGGGGTGGTGAGGCACTGGAATAGGTAACCTAGTGCTGTGGTTGATGCCCTCTGATCCTGGAAACTTTCGAGGCAAGGCTGGATCAGGCCCTGGGGGCAACCAGATCTAGTTGTGGTGTTCCTGTTCATTGCAGGGGAGTTGCACTAGATGCCTTTCAGAGGTGCCTTCCAATTTTGAGGATTCTATGATTCTAAAAGCAAATGTAAATGTAAAAGCTAGAATGAAAAATCACTCTTTCAAAATGATAATGATTTGTAAGCTTTCAACATTGTCTAAAAATGCATACATGCATAATAATGTGACAAAAATGAATGGAAACATAGCTTAGATATAGGGTTTGTTTGTTTGTTTGTTTTTTAATATCCTTCTCCTTATACAGCCTTTCCATAGCTAAGCAAGGGGAAAAAGAAATCCTTAATTAGTATGGATATTACGTAAGAAATGCAACAGAACATTATAATGTTTTAACTTTATTGAAATTTGAGTGTATTGCAGAACATCAAAAATATTTTGAATATTTTTACAAAGTCAAGCTTTATAGGCCATTTTTGTTATCGAATATCCCTGAAAATAACATTTCAAGACAAAATACTCATTTTTTATATACTTCCTGAGGCATATGAAAGTATTTAAAAACAATTATGCAGAACCATTGAACCTAAAGTTGAAACTGACTCAAGGCAAGCCACATTACATGTAATGATATATAAATGATTTTTATGACTTGAAATGTGCACAAAAATAAAAGCCTTGTGAACTACACATTATTTGTTACTTTCATGCCAACAGGATTACATTCAAGGGATGCTATTTGCATCACTCTATTTTTAAGCTGTTGTCATTTTTACGAAGGCCAGCATGTAAAAGAGAAAGTTTTTTTCCTGTGGAAATGTGGTATTCAGTATACCTAACTACTCAATACATATGGCAATCCTTATTTGGAATGGACTCTGAATTGCTGTGTATATCTGATTTTCATTTCAGTGTAGTAGCAGCTACATTTCTGTATTTAACCTTAATGATTACTCGTGGCAAATTTCAAATTTATCTATAAAAATGGAAGTCTAAAGTACATGTATTTCTATTGGACATGAAAATGCTTTAACCTTTGCCAGCAGCACTGAATGAAGACAAACTAGATTCATTCACCTAGTTCACATTTTATTTGTATGATCACAAAAAAATAACAGAATATCAAATCCTGAAAGAATAAGGAATGCTTGAATTTGAAAAAGTAAAAACAACAAATAAACACACGAAAACCCAGCCCAATCCACTTCCAATGATTATTGAAGTTTGAGGGGCATGTTAGCTTAAACAACCTGTTTTTTAAATAAAGGTGAAGGGATATTCTTAAATTAAGAAGTGCTTTACATGGGTTTTGAACTCAGTTAATTTGCACAGAACTTTGGCAGAGTCTGTCACATAATACTTAAGCTGACATATGTTTTTAGGAATGTTAACTTACAGTCAAATGAAAAGAAAGGATATCCAGTTTATGCATGTGTCAAACTTAAAATGATGTGACAATAAATACAATTTGCATCCAGATTCAAGCTATATACTGCAACAGAAAATATGTGCCTTACTTCTGTTTTGAAGATGGGTGACAGGAATTAGTAGAATCATATGTGCTTGAGTAGAATATTCAGTTAGGCTTGAATATTGAATCTTTTTTTTGAGCTTTGAGAGGGCAGAATGACCTTCCTAAAACAATGTTTATGCCCACTGTGAATGGAAAGAAAACAATATCAGTTCATGCCACGATAATTTGCGAGAAAAAAAGTTATCAGAAAAAAATCTTTAAAATCAAACGAACAAAACATAACCATAACTTCTGTCCTGAATGAATATTAAGTGCACTTTGTCTGACAAGTAAGATATCGGTTATACACAAGGAGATCTAGGAAGATGATGAAAAGAGAAGGAATGAAAAGCAGGAAATCTTCATGCACAGTAGGCAAGAGCCGATCAGTTACAGCAGTAACAAAATAGCCATTTGACCAAATAAAAATAAAGAATTATTTCTCAATCTTAGCAGAAACTCTCCCCAGTGTATGTGTGCAATTACCTCCACCTTAAACTGTAGCTATCTACAGCCACTATAGCAGGCATCAGCACTCCTCCCCTCCCCTCCAAGTGACATTCATTCCTGGCTGCTTACCAGCAACGTTTTTACCTAATTCATTTCTCGGGGCTTTCACTTAGAAATCCTGTTCCACCAGCACCCAAACTTTGGCTAAAACTCAAACCCTTACACCTCTCGGCTGCATTTTGCAACGCTTAAACCACTCCAGATTAAAATGTTTAAATGTCACCGAGTTACCGAAGTTGCAACTTTAATTGTAGCGTCTGTACAGGTTTTTATATCTAGTAGCCTTGAATTTCTACAAACTGTATATTCTTTGTATATTGACTGGCACATCCGAGCTGGATGCCCTCCCCCTGAGGATCGGGAGGCCCTTCCCAAGTGGGATCTGAGGAGGTGACACTCTCCCTCTGAGCTTGTCACAGCAAGGTCAAAATCCTGTCGAATTAGCAGCCTCGGAGAAAGTGGAACGATGTCAGACGGGCATCATACATTTTGCACACTTTTACAAACATCAGGCCTAACAAGTTGTGCATCCCTTGCCCTCCCTGCGGGGCCGGCCGCTCCAGGACCCCCCTCCGCCCTCAGTGCCGTTCCTCCGCGTTCAGAAGCGTGCCTGCTTCCGACCCTCGGCCGCAGCGCGGACAGCGGTGACAGCGGCGACAGTAGCGCTACGACCCCGACCGATACCGGCCGGCCCGTTGAAGGCTGTTGGGCGCTACGGTGAGTATCTCTACATCCCCTAGCGACTGATGACGACAGCGTTAAACACCCTCCTCCCATTGGCTTTCGGACACGCAGAGCGTGACCTATCAGAGAGCAAAGCGCTGCTGCTTCCCCCTCCCCCTTTAAAGCCGGCACCGCGGCGCGGAGGAGGCTCGGCTGCCTGCGACGGCGGCGTCACGTGACCTTCTGTTTACATCCTCTCAGCTGTTGGGGCCCCTCCTCCCCTTGCGGCGCCTTACACCAACACAAACAGCGGCCGGAGCTTGCCGAGCCCTCCGCTGCGTGGCCCGCCGGCCTCGCTTCGCTCCGTGGGCGGTCGCGGGAGCGGCTGGAGCGCTCCTCCGCTTTAATTCTGCCCTGAGCAGGGTGCCTGCCGCACACCGGGTGAGTGCCCCGCGCACGGGATGAGGAGGCGGCAGTAGGGCTCCCCGTGGCTGTGCTACGGGGCCGCTATGGCAGAGCCGGGACGGTTTGGGGTGAGGGAAAACGCAGCCCCCCCTACCACCTCTCTCCTCCCCCCCGCGGCCGGCGCTGCGGCCCCCCTTGTCCGGTGGCCCCGCGGGGGGGGGGGGGGGGGGCGGGGGGGGGGGGGGGGGGGGGAAGAGGTTGTTTTCGCGCAGCCGGGACAGGCCCCGGGCTAGCTGACGCCTGTAGGGGTTGAGAGAGCGCTGTCCCCCCTCCCCGCCGCCTCCTCTCTTGTGTGCGGTGCGTGATCTGCGGCCCGAGACGGGGCGGGGGGGAAACCGCAGGTGTGCGGGGCTGAGCGGGACGGGGCGAAGGCCGCAGCTGAGAGGAGCGCCGTCCCTGCGCTCCGGCTCCTCCCCGCTGTATTTTCCTTTTGTTTTGGTGGAAGGGAGAAACGCGTTTTTTTACGTAAACGCTGCCTTTCGACCCGCAAGCTCCGGCGGGCAGCGCTCGGCTCTGCGGACGAGAGCAAAGGTAACGGGGCCGCTCCCCGCCTGTGCCGCTCCCGGCTCTGTTTACATCGCCCTCCGCTTGAGCGGGGGGAGGAGCGGGACCTCGCGCCGGCCGGCCTCCCCCCTTCGCTGCTCTCTCCGCCGACACGTCCCCCGCCGCCGAGTTTGCCTCCTCCCCTCGTCCCGCCGCCCTCTGCCACGGCGCGGCCGTGCAGGGAGAGTGGAGGGAGGGATCTTGGCATCAGTCTGATACGCAGTTAGTAGCCGAGGCCTGCTTTGTGCAGCCCGGACTTTGAAAGGAGAAAGGGAAAAACGAAACATCCTGCGGTGAGAACAAGTAACTCGGGTGGTGAGCAGGATTCATCCTGAGGGAGGAAAACATTTTGGGGGGGTCTGCGTGAGGGAAGAGGTGGATCTGCTGCAGTGTGTTGAAGGTGTCTGTGTCCTAGCAGTGCTCAATAGGACCTGCGCAGCTGCTGTCCTTAGTGGGTGTTCTTTCTGTTTGACAGGTCAAAGTTAAGCACAGTTGAGCTGCACGCTTAAGCAAGAAAGTAAGGCTGCTTCTGGTAATGAGCAGTAAACTTTTCAGGTGCAGACAGGATGCTTGGATGAGGGCAGTCAGCACTTGAACAGATTAATAAAGATACCAGTTTTTGTTTGTTCACTCTGTGTAATGAAGTGCTTTTCTAGATTGAAAAATCTATGCTTTAAGTTAGTAGATAACAAGAGTGCATTGGGAGAGTACCTTTGTAACTGTAATTCACTGTTCTTGCAAAAGAATTATAATATGTGATACTTGCCGCCCTTCCTCCCCCAACTCATACTTTATTCTGGGCCCTAAGCAGACCATCTCTGGAATGAGTCAAGCTTGTATAAATTGAGCTGCTTTCAGCAGAACTCCTGCCTCATTTGTTGGAGAAGTTTGAGAGGTGTTTTGGGTGTGTAGGTGGACAAATGAGTCAAAGATCTATCAGTGTCTTAACTGACTTTGGGTAATAAAGATCATGTAACACCAGGAACATAACTTACTTGACTGTGTTCAGAAAGCTATGAGAGCTTCAGATGGAGATGGGCATACAGCCAGATGTGTTTGACAGCAGTGAATGTGCCTCAGATACGCAAAGAGAAACAATTAGATGTTGTTGGGAGCTCTGCAGTGAAGAGTGTGTCATGAAATTGCAGAAATGGATGAGCTAATTCTGAACTTGCACTCAGAACAACCAAATGTTATCTCTGGATTTGTGCAGGTAGAGGCTCTTTTTCCCTGCGTTGTCTCAGATCTCCACAGTAAACTCTTAGTCATTCTTTCTCTTAATTGGCTTTATCAGTGGATTTTTTTCATCCAACCTCAAACTTCTTTTATATTGTTATTGTGACTTGATCTAGATATTTGAACAGTCCATTGTTATTTTGAAATACTAGATTTATTAGTTGAATCTTGCCATTTTTATAGCCCTCATGTTGCCAAATTGGTCATTTTTATTACTTAGTCTTCTGTTTCATTGTTGATGACTACCCCAAGCTGCAGCTGCTCCTTTTGTAGAGGCTTCTGCCTCCCAAAAGTCTAATAATAGGATCGAACTACTAAACATGCATTGTAGTTCTCCATGCTTGTTCTGGGCTGCACCAGAGCAGCCATCTGGCTGCATTTGTGTAAGTTTGGTGAGCTGTTGCTTTAAAATATTGTGAGTTCAGGAGCCTAAAGTTAAGCTTAGCATAGATATTGATGGAGGTGAAAGTCTCTAAAGGGCGTGTTGCCTGTAGTAACTCTTCTGGACAAACTTCAAAGAACAGTAATACAGGGACCAAATTTCAAGTTCCTATTGCGAAACATGATTGATAATGCATTTCCTTTCTTTCAGATGTATTCCCAAAATTCAACATGGACAAGTTTCTGAAAGGCTGTGTAGAAAAACATTTATGCCAGTAGTTTTAAGACTCCTGAAAAACAAACGCATTGAAAGTAATTCTGAAATTGATGAGAATGTTCATTGCGTGCTGAAGGACAGCTGACAACACAGTTGTTTTTGGAAGAGAAACATCTTTACATGTAACTGTTCATTCCCTGTTATTCTCCTTGTCAGTAAGGGCTTCACAGATCTACTGTTTTACTCTGTAGAACAGAATAATAGAACTTGCAAGCAGTTCTCTTGCTGATCAGTAGTTATCTCTGTGTAAGAGACGTGGCTCAAAATCTGCTGCACTTGGTAGTCTTAGGTGCAAGCATAATTGATTATCATCTACTTTATTTTACCTACTTAAAGTGTAAATTCAGAGGTGAGACGAATGCTTCTTAGACGTCTTCCAGTAGAGTCAGAAGGTGGTCAACTGAATCAGTTTCTAAGCAAGGATGTGGGTTTTTCTAAAGGAGAGCTCTTTTAATGTGTCTGTTTTGTAAAAGTAATGATCCCATTTCTTCCCTATTCTCCTATGGAGTTCTAGACAGTAAAGTAGTTCATGTGAAATAATATGGATACAATTATGTTAAAACATCTGGAAATAGCTCCTGTGCTCCAATTCTTTTTGGGCTTACTTGTGTGTTCGATATATTATTTAGAGGCTTCTGGACTGTTGAATGTCAGCTGTTACAGCAGTTGCTGCTGCTGCATTTAAGAAAATTGGGATGGACTTCCTGAGCCTTGAAGAAAGGACAGAATTTGTAGCAGTTCAAGATGTTAAATGTCTTATTCCTCCACCAGGGATTGAAGAATTAGCTGGCTTCCATTCAGAACAGTAGTATTAGTTTTCTTTTCCTTTTGTCCTGGTACATCATGCCAACTGGTTTCAGAGTTAAGCTTGCTACTGCAAAGTTGGCAGTGATGTTAACTTGTGACAGGGAGCCTGAAATCCCAACAACTGTGTTTTGGATTCTTAAAAATCTCAGCAACAAGATGTATACCACTTCTGAAGAGAAGCTTGTTGAAAATGTTGAAAGTAACAAGCAAAAAGTGAACTGAAAGTGAAGATACCTTTATCTGGATTAAGCACTAGATTATGACTGCAATAGATAGGTGACTTATCAAGGGTTGTTATCAGTCCTTTAAATTGATACATGAAAATATAAGCCATCCCTCATTGTGAGGAGGAAGGCAGTACTTTAGAAGTAATCATAAGGCAGTTTAAAAACAAAACAAAACACCAACACCCTGCAGCCCCAGAATAGTTCAGAGGTGACATCAGGAAGTCACCATGGTGATAACTCTGCCTGTTCTGGTGCGTTCTCTGGTGGGGGAGTTCTGGGTGGGGAGGTGGCCATGAATGGGGAGTAAGCAGTTCCAGTTAGAGGGCTGCCTTGGGGCAGAGAAAGAGCTTGGAGCCCACTACTTAGAAATACGTTTATTGAAAGCTAATCTTGGAGTTCATCTTTGTTTTGTGTAGTATTTAGTGAAGAAAGGATGTTAAAGTTTAGTTCAAAATGGAGAACATTATGTTGTATGAGTTGCAGGAAGTTTGGGGTATTTGGAGTGTTGTTTAAGCGACTTTAACTATTGAAGGTTATAGTTCCTTAAGCATTAACCAGTGCTCCAAGTTTTCTAAAGGTATTTGCTCAGAATAATGCTGCAAACCAAATGCTTAATGTGATTTGCTGTGTTTCTGGAGGACAAGTGGAATTACTGCTTTTAAGTGAGGATTTAGAGCTGAACTTGGTCTTAGAGAGCAAGTGGTTTGTTAGCAAAATGGAATGCCTGAAAGCTTGTAATGAAAATAGCTTCATGTTTCAGAAATGGAAAGATACTTACCCTTCAGCAGCTTTAAATAGATGTTTAGTATCATTATTTGAGTAGTCAGCATGAAGCTTTTAGGTATGACAGCGTCTACTGAAGGCCTGCATTTTCCTGAAATTCCAGCAAAAAGGGGGACGGTGGGAGCAGGGGGTAGAGAAAGTAATAAGAGGATAAATCCAGGTAGCCTTGCTGTTAGGCATGCTTTACTGAAGATTGTTTTTACATATTTTTGTTTTATGTATATACAGGCACATAAAATACACATGCACACACAGCCATCCAGTCATGTGGCAGTGTAATGATTGTATTTGGTCCTATTCATAGAACCTGGAGTGCCTCTGGGTTCTTCGTTTATTAGGCCTCTTTGGCCTATGACACCTTAGAGTACATACCTGGTTCCTTTTCCAGATCCAACTGTCGTGTTCCTTTTGAGGGATACGTCTCTGTATGCAGTTGGAGTGCTTCTTAGTGGTCTTAAATCATGTTGCAAGGACAGGAATCATACAGAAGAGGTGTCTGTTGTTACTTCACACCGGCTGTTGCAGTGTCATAGACCAAGTAGCCCAGAGTTAGCAGGAGCATCTGAAATAATACTGGAGGTCTGTGTTTAAGCACCTGAATCTCATCTCAAGTATCAACAGTTTGTTGGTATTGCAAAAACTTTTATTTGTATAATTTCTAAATAGCAGTGCTTTTTAATTCTGTGAATAAGGACTTTTCCTTCCTTATATATATATATATATTTTTAACAACTGGCTCATTATAATCTTTAATGATAGGTGCATATTTCTAGCAGTGAATTAAGCAATTGTGAAAACTGTTCAGGATGAGCAACAGCAACTTAGTGATAGCAGGTAGTGTTCCAGCAGGTGGCATCTGACTGTCTTTGGGAAGCTTTTTTAGCTGTTGTCTACAACTATTAATTTAGACTTAAAGATGAGAGGAACAGTTGAATCGGGTTTTTTACATATATAATAGTAGCTTAAGATGTACTGAGAGGTGGTATGCAGTAGTACAGTAGATACAGAATACATGTGTCTGAATGAATGTTACTATTCTAAATGTTTGTGTCAGTAAAAATCTTAAAGCAGGACAAACAGCATTTAAAATCAACTTCTGTCTTCAGAAGTGAAAGGGATCTAAATTTCAAAGAGAATGTCTCACCGATGACCTCTTCATTATTTATTCATATCTTTTTATTTTAAAAGTAACACAAAAGTTGCTTCTCCAAGATAAGCCAAGTTCATTATATATGTGTTTTCCACATGTTGAATGATGACATCATTGGAACTTCTGGTAGTAATAGTCAGCTGGTAAGTTACACACAGATTGACATGTCTGTGGTATCCCTGTTTCAAATGTAAAGCTTGGTTCCTATAAACAGTTGTTTTAACACTGGAAGAAGAATTAGAATTGTGGTTGGGAGAAAATGAGAAGTGGTTACTATTCTGAGAATTTGTGTTAATTCTGTACTATTATTTTCAACAGATATTCAGGAATCACCATGTGGTTTTCTTTATATATGGTTTCTATAAATATCTAAGGTGTGGGGGGCAGAATGGCAAGGCCAGCCTCTTTTCAGTGGTGAGTGGAGGCAGGACAAGGGGAAACGGCCGGAAACTGCAGCATAGGAAGTTCTGCACAAATGTGCGCAAGAACTTCTTTACAGTGAGGTGACGGAGCACTGGAACAGGCTGCCCAGGGAGGTGGTGGAGTCTCCTTCTCTGGAGATGTCCAAGACCTGCCTGGATGCCTACCTGTGCGACCTGCTGTAGGGAACCTGCTTTGGCAGGGGGGTTGGACTCGATGATCTCTGGAGGTCCCTTCCAACCCCTACAGTTCTGTGATTCTTGACAAATGTTTGAATGCAGAGTGTTGGAGCCGCTGTGTTGGTAGTGATATCTTCAACATGATTTTTTAGTTGTCGGTACAGCTAACTTTTTAGTGATATCTTTAACATGCAATAGTGATATCTTTAACATGACTTTTTAGTTGTCGCTACAGTGGAAATGTAAATTGCTGAAAGAGTGAATGCCTTAATCCACCAATGAGAGCAGCAAAGCAAAAGGTTAATATCTTGCAGTGCTAATACTTTCAAGTAGTCAGGAATGCTATGAATACTTCTATCAGGCTGTTGGTATCACTGAAGGAATTGATTTATTTTGGAAAATCTTGAGGCCCGTAGTTTTCTTGTTAGCTCTTGTTGTTGATATTGGATTCTGGCAGGTGGGATTTGCTGGCTCTTCTGCTGCAGCATGTGACTCTGCTGTTTATTTTCAAAACTGTCCTCCTCTTTACCCTTTCAAGAATGAAATGTGGTTCTGTTTTCATTCAGTGTAGTCACTTACTGTCTATTTTCTTAAGCATTGCTGTGTTCTTCTACAGACTAAGTTTGGTGTAATCGCAGTCAGGTCAGTGAAACTGGAAGGAGGAAACAGACCAGTTGCTGAGTCTTTTTTAATAATTTCTGTGGAGCTGACAGTCTGCAGTGTTACAAATCCCATAGGCTTTAAGTCTCTTATTTACCCCAGTTAATTATAACTAAGACTCATTACTGTTGAGTTTTCTGAGATTCTAAGATGTGTACTGGAGTAGCTGAGTTCTCAGGAAAGTCAGTGTAGGATTTAGCTTGGATAAACTGGGGTTGTTCGTGATGTAACTAAGGCAGATTATGTGACTGTAGCAGCCTCTTGTGTTACATCTGTAAACTACACCTCTGTCAGGTGAAACCCCTGTGCTTATATCTGTAACAGTTTGACTGGGTAGGATTATGGGGATGAACATGTCCCAGTGTATAGCTGCTACATCAAACAATAAAAAGTTCTGAACTTCCTTATCTTGGTAAAATATTTGTATAAATATCTTGAAATGGTCACTGAGGCTTTTCCAAAAGCTCCAGATCCTTCTCTAGACTGTACCTGCTGTTAGTCCCATAGGTAAATTCTAACTTTGGAGCCATGTTTTCAATAGTACTTAATTCTTATCTTGAGATGAAATAAAACTATAATGCGTTAAAAATGTGCTTATGTGTGTTGGCTCTTAAGGAAGTGCTGTGGGGGTGTTTGTTCAATGCTTATAATGCTTAAGAGCTATGAAAATCAGGTGTGCCTGAAGTTGTTGAGAGATCAGAAGTAGGTCAGAATATTTGTAAAGGACAGGTAATTATTTGTAGAATGTTTCAAAGTACTGACTACTTAATGGGCTTTATTTGCGGTTTGGGTCAACTTGGTCAAGTTTGAATTCTTAGTAGTTCAAATTTTGGGAACATATATTTTAATTTTGTGATCTTAGCCGTAGAAGCTTGTCAGTATCTTAGACTATGTGGATTAAAACAGTAGTAGGATATGCAAAACAACAATACAACAAATAAGTTGTAAAACGATTCCCATTGTCTGCTTCTCCCTTGTCATTTGCCTTCAAAAGAATGCTCTAAACCTTGACTATCGTAAATGAATGTCAGCACCATAGTAAAAGCATTTCTGTGCTCTTAAAGGAATTGTTAATACTTGAGTAAGTGAAAAAGAAACAATCTTACAGCTATCTTAAACAAAACAAACACAAAATCTTAAAAATAACCAAACATAGAATGTGGCTAATTAGAGATTCTTTTTAGGGTATGATTTAGAAAGCAAACAGAAATCAGTTTCTTCTAAATTTATACAAGCTTTTAAAGTATGTTGGAACTTAGATGAAATGTCACCGTATTTCAGAAAGCAGTCGCATTTTTTTACTGGATGTAGGTACCTGTTATTAAGCTATATTTTCAGAATCTGGTCTTGCACCGAAGTGTTTCCTTCTGAAACAGTCTCCTTAGTCATAGAGGTTTTTTTTTTTTTTTTTTTCCTTGCAGTAGAACTTTAATCCTGATTCAGTTTTTCATGGCAGTAAGGAATGAGTATTACCTTCAGGTATATAATTAGGCATTGATCACATGTTGTTTTGTCATGCTCAGTGGCGTTAAGCATTGGGACGTTAAAGAGGGCAAGACATTTGCCATCATCAAAACAGAATAGGGTTTGGTTTATCTGCTAGTGATGCCATCTTTTTGAGAAAATTCAAGTGAGTAGACTTGGGCAGATTGCATTTGTGAATGTTAGAATAACATTTGAATTACTACTTTCAAACAAGAAGCCATCAGACGTTATTTACAACTAAAATTTCAGCATTCAGTCTGGGAAGTTAGGGACTGGTTATGTCTGTCACTTGAGCCTTAATTTTAGGCACCCATGGCCAGAAGTGAGTGTGTATTCTCAGAAGACAGCCCTGAGCTCATGCGTACATAAATGCGTAGTTGCACATATTTGTTAACACTGGCAGGAAACACAGCTTTAGTGCGAGTACAGGCAGCACCAACTGCTTACCCTGTTGCTCTTTCTGGATGGTTAGGCTGAATGCTAATGGGAAGTGCTAGTGGAGTCTCCTTCTCTGGAGATGTTCAAGACCTGCCTGGATGCCTACTTGTGTGACCTGGTGTAGGGAACCTGCTTTGGCAGGGGGATTGGACTTGATGATCTCTGGAGGTCCCTTCCAACCCCTACAATTCTGTGATTCTGTGAAATGCATGCATGCATACATACAGTGTGGATTGCTCAGTTACTGGGGTTAGACGCCTGTTCTATCTATAATGGGCCATTGGGTCTGCTTATTCCCTGTGTCTTTGTATGCATGCACCTATCAGGAGTCGTCTACCTGTGACACCCGAGGTTCTCCAACACTAGGCTCAGACCATTTCCTCCAGCAACTGACTCCTCCAGTTACCCTGCTCAGGTACTGACCCCTACCCATGGTTCCCAGGTGGCCTCACATACCTGTGGGCCAGTCCAGTTTGGTGCTCCTTGTGACCTGACCTGCTTATGCTTACCCCCTTCTTTGCTGAAACCAGGGATCACACTGTTTCCTATGACCCTTTGCCACATGGGCCCCAATTGCTGCTATTAAGACTTCTGTACATGCAGAATAGAGCCTTATACTCAGAACAAAGGGTTAGGAAAAGGTGAGAAGACAGGACAGGCAATGGTGACTGGGGGGGAGTACAGCTAGACACACTGACAGCAACCTGCTAACGTGTGACCTGTCCTTCTATCACCTTAGCTCTCTGTATTTTCTCCCCAACCCCTTTAATCCTTCTTGTTCCTTCCTTAAACATTCCATAACAAGTGTGGTGCAGTTCCCATATGCTGTTCCCCTGTCTCCCTCAATAAATGTGAGGCCCTGTAAGCAGTACCACTTCTCTACCTTCAAGGTGCCATGGGGAGGCCCAGTGATGGATGAGGTGAAGCAGTCAATGGCTCTTGGTGAAGCCCTGGGAGAAACTGCAGCAAGCTGGTTGGTTGGGCCCCCCTGCCTGATAGTGTGCCTGCTCCTGTGTGTAGCAAAAATATTTTTATTACATAACCTGACAGGATTAACTTTGATAGGTACTGTCAAATAATTGGTATAATTATTTGCAAGTGTAGTTGAAAATGTGTGGTAGAAGTGGCTACTGGGCTATATAGGGGTGAGTTAAAGTGATATTGTTACAGAAATCATACTGCATTTCCCAGTGTGCTTTTGTTCTTGTTCGTGGCTTTGTGCTTTAAATGGAAACAGGGAGAATGCTAGAACAATCACGTGGAACTTTGTGGAACAGTCTTTTATAATGGACTTCGATGACAGTACCAGTGCTCTAATTTTCGTAAAATAAGGAGCTGAATTTTGTTTTGTTTTCCTGGATAGCTCTTGCATTTGCATAGGGACTTTTTTTGGGTAGATTTATAACATACATTCAGTTCATACTTTATTTGTAGATCTTGAACATTTCAGTAAGTCAGTGATTTAATAACAACCACATGGGGTAGTTGATCTCCATATAAAGTAGGCATTAAACATCTTAAAAAGCGTAGGTTTGTTATTGATGAGGTTGAGCCTTTAAGTAATTAGTATTGACATGTGAATAAGCATGCATATAAAACCATTTGTGTTTCAAAAAATGAGAGGATCCAGTGTGGTGCTTCTGGAAGCTGGTAGTAGTGAAATACTGATGATGAAAGGCAGGATGCAAGAGTAGGCTGTGCTCATACATGCTTCTTGAAGATTACGGGCCCAAGTAATAAAGTAGCTGCTTAAAATATGCTGTTGTATTGTACTGCACCATTCTAAGAATCTAATAAACAGGATCAAAACTTGAAATTCTTTATGCAGCGTCTTATGGAGGGGTACATAATAAAACTTGACATTCTTAGGCTGTGGAAGTAGACATTTTGATAGTATAGTACTGATTTGTTTATGATGTTTTTGCATGCTATTCAGAATTATGTCTGAAGACTGCAAAATACAAATGTTCGTAGTATGCTTCAAGTTGAATTGCTGATTTTTATGATTATTTTTGAGAGTGCTGTAAATACATAGCTTTGAGATGAGGTTTCAAGTGTCAGGAATGTAACCGTCTTCTATTTTTACTCTTGACCTCATTTCTATTTTCTTTTGCTAAAGGCAACAGGCCTATGTTGTTCTGTTGCTGCTGGAAGTGAGTTATTTAAATAACTTGAAATGTTTATGCACAATAAGCTTTTGAACTTTAGCACTAGCTGAAGTAGTGAATTTTCAGTCATAAGCCACATTTATCCTACTGAAAATTATATGAACTGTGATTCTGTGACTTGATCCACTTAAGACTGTAGCTGCAGAAGCTGCATTTGTGTTAAAAGTTCAGGAGATTGTTTCAGTTTGTGTACTAAGCCTGCTTTGTATTTTGAAATGTGTATACCCCTCTCCTTCTGCAACTGACTGCTTTAAAGAGGTGAAGGAGTATCACTTTACTTTATGGTGTCTGGTTTGCTACCTTCTGTCATCACCACAAACTAAATTTAAACATTTTCTTTCATGAAGAGAAATGCTTGCTTTTAAAACATTTAATGTTAGATTGTTTCAGCTTCTATAAGCCTGTTTGCAAGGAGAATTCTCTGTTAAATATTGTTGAGCAGAGCTGTTTGTTGCGGTGATGAGTTTTGCAGCCTGGCCTTTTTTAACTTGCTAATTTCTGTAAATATAGCAGTTTTTCTTCTGGAAAAAAAAAAACAAAAAACACCAAACAAGTGCAAATACAAACTCAATGACTGTCAGACATCTTTATACATTGAGAATGCATATCCACCTTCTGAAGTCCCCTGATGATTTAGTCTTGCTGGTGAAGAAGCCAACATTATCTGATACCTGCTGTTTCTGTGAGTCTTAGATTCTCCGGAGTGTCTGTATGATACTAAGCAATAGTCTTTCAGTTTTTACTTGACAGACTTAAAATAGTTGTAACCTGGGAGTTGTAGGCACACTTAACCAGGAGCTGAGTCCTTCAAAGAGGTTGCACTATAAGAGAACTGTTGCTGGGTTGTTGCAAGGACTCTGCTGGATGGAAGGATCAGGGCTTTTCTCTGTCACACTGGGGCACTGAGTTAAGTTAACATGTTGTTTGAGATACTCCTCTGGGACTTCGCCTGGTCTCTGGGACATCTTACGCTCCACAGAGATGAGATCACTTTATGCAGCATCATGCAAACAGCAGGATCAAGCTGTAGCTGACCTTCCCTCATTATGCATGGTATGCATGTAACTAATCTGTATTTTGTTAGATTGTTCTATAACAACTGATGTGTAGCTGACTGCTAATGATAAGTGTCAGGGTAGCAAATTTGTTTTGATGACATACTACTTATCCATATATTGTGAAAAAGCGTGTCATGCTGTTCTAGTCCATTACTAGGCAAGCGAGACAGGTTTCTTGTCTTTCTGCAGGTCATAATTAAGAAAGGTCATCCAGGGGCCTGGAGGATATTCTAGGATGTGAAAACAGGAGCGAGGTCTCTAACCATAGTGACAACTCATAAACAGACTGAAATAGAGAGCACAGTTGAGGGCTACCTCTCTGAGGATATAGAGCTACTTTAGTACTCTTCTAGTACGGATCTACACCTTCAAATTTCAGGAACTAGCCTGCATTTGGGAATTCACCCCAGCACTACAGTCTGCATTGTTGAATTTGTGGAAACACTGAATTCATTTCTTTCAAAGTAGGCATTCAGAACAAGTTTGTGGTGTCACAGCTGGGAAACTGTTTTAAGAAGAAACTTCTGAAGCCTGAGGTGGGTTCTTTTTTATCATCTAGATTTTAAGCAGTAAAGAGAACTGAATTGGATTATGGTGGTAAACCACAAATTCGGAGTTACACTCAGGAAGTATTGGGATTTTTCTTTACGATATGAAGGAATGAATTTTCAGATCTTAATCAGCAAATCTGAATACAGGCCTGGCACATAGAACTTGTGTGTAGAAAATGCTTGTTTTGGCATTCAATCTTGTCACTGTTTGAAGAGGGTAGGTCAAATTTCAGGTGAGGAAATAGGCCAGTTTAGAAGAAAACAGTGAAAAAAGAAGTGTCCCAGCCTAGAGAAAGGAGAGAAATTTTGAGGTGGAAAATCACCAAAATTCAATTTTTTAAAAATTTTAATTAAAAAAAAAAGTTCACAGGAGGGGAAAACAAATTATGAAAGAGGGGAAAAAAAAAAAAAGGAAAGAAATTCACTGAATGTATACACTGAGTGTATTCAGCAGCAGAGATGGTCCAAAAATTATACCACCTTGTGTAACTCTGAAGATGGAAGTAACTTTACTATGAAATCTGCACTGATGTCTTTATCACTGCTCGTACATTTGTGGAGCCATGAGCCTCAGTGCGTCTTCTGAACACAGCAAATACCACATGCAGTAGTGCAGGTGACTGGAGAAGGAAGAAAGTGAAAGTAAGGGGCACACCTGGAAACTTGCATAAACATCTGTTGAAGGCCTGATCAGGGTTTAAGCTTGCACCAGACTTGACAAACGTTGTCTGCCCAAGTAGGTCAATGCAATTCAGGTTAAGTCAGTAGTCATAGCTGTTTACATTCATTTGGCTTAGCTTTAATCCTGTGGTCTGTTCCTTTTTCCATTGCTATATTGCAAAGAACCTTGAAGTATGCTGTGAGTGGTGTATTAAATTGGAGGATTGACCATGCTTGTTTTTGTATTTGTTGAACTTGAAAAGTTTCTTGAAATGATCTACATGGACAGCAGGTTAGGAGGGAATGCTCTCGAGTGAGATGAGCCTACTAGATTAAAAAAAAAAATAAAATGGTGTTTCTACTAGTTTCCCTTAAGTCACCGACAGTATGCTACTGTACCATAAAAACAATAATTTTCCTCCTTTTTCCTATTAACCAATTTGAAGTGAGAAAGCAATAGCTGTGGAAGAGGGCAGTTCAATTAGCAGTTACTCTTCCCAGAACATCTGGACTTCGTTGCTTCTAGTTGTGCTTTAACGAGAAGACATGAGTTTAGAAGTTCCTAAACGTGTATGAAGACTTCAGTCTTTGTATCCGACTGTCTATTCTGGCTTTTTTTTTTTCATCTATTACAGTTGCTTCCAGCACACAGTTCATATTTTGATTTTTCTCTAGTCTTTGCATGATGAAGGAAATAGTGTTGTAATTTCTCTGTGGTTTGGAGTTGAATTGCCCCTGCTAATGGCACTTCTGCAATACTTGATGTAACAGGGGAAGATAAATGGAAAATGGAATCCTTTGCTCGTGGAGAGTCATTAGAGAGGACAAGAACAGGCAAAATATGATCACATTTCTATCAGTTTCTCTTACTACTTTGACTCTAGTAGAAGCAGATTTAGTACTTGGTTGCCCAGCAAATTTCAAGCATCTGCTGATGAGATTAAAGTTGCTAACTTCTGCCATGAGAAAACACTGTAAAATGGACTATATTTTTTTTCAGTGCTTTGTGTTGTGTCTGGTTAGTTTTCTCTTCTTGCAGGGGAAACGCTTTTCAGCAAATTTAACAGCTGGCTCCTGCATCTAATTTTACTAATAGCTTTGTGGTTTGTTTTTATGTCTTCTGTGTGCTGTTTCCCCAGAAGAAGGAAGGCTCAGCAGGAAACTTTGCATGTCCCCTTTGAACTGCAAGGGAAGCATTGCAGTCCAAAGTGCGATGAGAGAATTTCAGAGATGGTATGTTAATGACAGTAAGATTTTCTCAGAATGCATTAGTTCTGAGGAGCAGACTTGAAAATATGGGTAATAACATCTATTATATTTCGTTTTGGTTTTCATCTTTTGAGACTGGGTAATAGTCAAGGTGGGCTAAAGGACATGTCAATATTACAAAATGCTATAGATTTGATATTGTATGGATCTGAAAAAGGCAAGATTTTGTCTATCAAATTAATTGAATAACTTTCCTATGTGGTATTCAGTCTAAGACAAGTGTGTGGGCTTTACTGACCTGAGGAATTAACCTAAAATGTAAATACACTTACGTAGCTTTTGAAATGTGCAGAATTTGATTAAGAGCTGGCAAATAAAGCTTGGCAAAGCTTGTACCAGTTACTGACTTCTCAGATAGGATTGCAGGGCATGTAAAACAATTAAAATTCACTCATGTTATGGTTAAAATAAGCTCGTTAATGTTTCTTAGATTGACATAGCCCAAGAACACGTGTTCAGTTAATGTGACAGTATTTGCTTTTGTGTTTTTAATAAAAAACATGGCCCTTGCCCCAGAAAACAACAACAGCAACAAAAACCCCAAACAGTTAACCAAACTAGAAAATACTTAAGATGAGGAATTCCAGTAAAATTGATTACAGCAAGTTAGATGCATGTCAAAGGTATTGTTCAGCAGTTATGTGACCTTTTACAAAAGCTGAAAACTGTTGACCTTTCATTTTTACTGTGGGTATGAGAAATGTTAAGGTAAACTTGTAGAAATTTTTAAATCATGTAGAGTGAGAAATAGATTTTTTAGATAGATTAGTTTTAATCAGTAAATGAACTTTTTAAGACTTTGTTGACGTTGTAATTCTTAAACTATAATTTCTTTTGGATACTGTATTCCAGGGATTTCTAAGGCTAAAGTTAATGATTGCATTTCATTAATTTTAGGCAGCTTTCTCTTTTATGATCTGTGTATCTCTATGTAAAATAGTAACTAGAATGTTAGTTATGCTCTGCATCTGCAGATGCTGCGATTTAGGTATCTGTACGCTCCACGGAATGCTTTCTATAAGCTTTGCAATCTATGTAGACTGCTTTTACCAGGTCGTGTTCTACTGTGCTTGTTTTGATCCTCGGTCAGCTGTCAAAAGCACAGCACCTGGACTAACTTGCCTTTTTTTTTTCCCCCTCTAGTGTCTACCAAACAAACTTGTGGGATGGTTTCTTTTCCGTATTTAAAAAAATAGAAAACGTGACTGTGTGTCTCTTTCTTCTGTTGGAAGCAAGTAATTTTACTTTCATAAGGAAAAAGCTTATAAACAAGCATTGAAAGGAAGTATTTATGCCTTAGCAGGATACTTGTCTGTAGCACAATAATTCATTTTTCATGAAAAGACCATAACTTGGTGTGTTTCAATGCATGTCATCACTGGAAAGTATGGTGCCACTGTAGTAACTAACTTTTACTGTTGGGTAATCCCAAGAACATAAAATTAGACAATACCTAAATAAATTAAATGTATTACTACAGTGACTATCTTGAAATTAGCAAATGTTTTTGGTGGCAAAGTACTTTCATGTGAAACAGGAGATATTATCTCACAGAAACTATAAGGCTTTATTTTGAGAGAAAGGGCTTTTTTTCTTCAGAGTGGTTTTGTTTTGTTTTGCTTGCTCAGCAATGGAATACATAGTTGGTGAAGTTCTCCATCTGCTGGCATGAGGCAGTCAATGCATTCTGCAGGTAGGGCTGAAAGTGATGTTTCTTAACTTTAGCAGCTGCATTCATCTTTCAACATAACAATCAAATTTTTGCCTTTAGTTAAAAATCTTTTGAACTGGATCTCTCGGGGCAATCAAGAATCTCTTAGAGTGAGGGGATGGCAAGATGGCTGTTGTTTTAGTAGTTATTAATTTTAACTAGTTATACTGATTTTTTTGGTTGGAATAAAGTTGATTTTCTTTGTGGTAGCTCATTTGATGCTGCTTTGTGGGTTGATTATACTGTTGATGACACTGTATTATGTTTTGCTGAGCAGTACTTATACATAGACACAATCCTCCCTGTTGCTCATGCTGTCCTGCTGGTGAGAAGCTGGGAGAAGACTCAGCCGGACAGCCTACCCAGACTTGTCAAACAAGTATATATCTAATACCATATGGTGTCATGCTCAGTACAGATGGGCTTTTACAAAACAGGAATTTGGTAGATTGTGTTGGAGTAATTTCTGATAAAAGGTTACATTTGCTTCAGAAATACTGGAAGGGAACTACTAGGTCATAGCCTGAACCAGTGACTGAGCTCCTGGTGAAGAGGTGTGTCCACCTCTGGATGCACAGGTGCAAGCAATTCATCTGTGTACTGGAAGGGGTGGAACTGGGGTCCACCCCTCCCTGACCTAATTTAAGGGCTGGTAGATGTGAGGGAAACATCTCTGGAGATTGCTTCCCTCTGGGAGTTTTCAGCAAGCCCTTGCCTTTGCAACTGAGTAGGCTGTTCTTTTCTGATTACAAGGTTTATTATCAATATGTTTCATGAATCCTTCTATTATTGATTGGAGACAATTTAATACCTCTACTTGCCTGATACACTTATGTTCCTCTTTACGTGTTTTAACATACTACTTGTGATTATACCTTTGGAATGATACTTTTAGAAATAGCCAAGTCTACCTTTTATATTGAAATACAATATTTTATTTCTTCTTGAGAAAAGTCTCCCAAATACTGGGAGAAACAACTCGTGTTCAGACTTAGGTTGTATATTGTGTTTGATGTATTGTTCAACAAATAAAACTAGGTAAAAGACAGGAGGGAAGTAAATTGGCAGAAGGACTAAGATTCTTCTTCTTCTTTTTTTTTTTTTTTTTTTTTTGGTTGAGATGGCATTGTAAGTAATATTAGTAACTAGCTCATTTTGAGTAAGCTATTCATCTAAAATAATGTTGGTTTTTTTTTGTTTTTTTTTTTTTCTCCAGTATTCAGTTCCTATTTTGCTGATAATTTACATAACAAATCCGGATGTTAACATTTTGCATCTGAGAATGCAATGGTTAATGTCGTAACTGTGGATAAAATACCATTCTGAAAGAGTTACTTTGAAGTGAGTGTTCTATGCAGAATTCCTAAAACTTTCTGGTCACTTAAAATCTGGCAAGCTAATAAAACATTCTAGGTACTTAAAGAAATGGTGCTAGTTTAATTCCTTTAGATCCATTAGGAGGATTTCAGTGTGATTCCCAATTGCTGAATCCAGAACAGTGCAGTTTTCTACACTTGTATTCTGGTTCAGCGCACAAGTGAATATCTGAAATGCATCTCATGGTCATTACCAACTGCCTGCTTTGTCTTCCACTACACTGTTGGTTTTTGAGCATGTTAGCTCAGTTTCTTTAAAATTCAACTAAGTTTGTTTATGCTTCATCTGCTGTTTGGTATTCAGTTCTCAGAACTGCTCCAGAGCTAGTCCAAAGCTGGTTGGCCCCACAAATGTAGTAATGGGTGAGAGTCTCTCAGTACTTTTTTGCAGTCCATATAAACTCTAGTGCTTGCTAATGTAGACAGACAGTGAAATACTAAAGTTAAGCTGAAAACCATTGTATTGTGTTGACACAAATCTGAAGGGCAGATGTTGTTTTTTTTTGACCGAGTATGATGTCCAACTATAATAGTTCTCTAAGTGATCCAGTGCAAACAGTGTTTCATTACCATCTAATAACTGTTGATGTACTTTTCTAAAAACTCAAGTTACATAAATTTATCTTTTTTTTTTTTTTTTTTCCCCTTAGGATTCATTTGTGATGTGCTTTTGAAAGAACAACAAAGGATCTGTTACATACTAAATGCTTTTGAGAAAACTCTCCTCCTGATGTATTTTGCAAACTAATTGAACCACCATAGAAATTCAGCATGGGAGGAGCTGTGAGTGCTGGAGAAGACAATGATGACTTAATTGATAACTTGAAAGAAGCTCAATATATCCGCACTGAGAGTGTGGAGCAAGCCTTCAGAGCAATTGATCGTGGTGATTATTATCTGGAAGGATACAGGGACAATGCTTATAAAGACTTGGCCTGGAAGCATGGAAATATACACTTGTCAGCACCTTGCATTTATTCTGAAGTCATGGAAGCTCTGAAGCTTCAGCCTGGATTATCTTTTCTAAATCTGGGTAGTGGAACCGGGTATTTGAGTACAATGGTGGGATTAATATTAGGTAACTTTGAAAATATTTATTTTAATACATTGCCACTGCATATTATTAGAATATTATACAAGCCTTGTAGAACTTGCACTTCTTTAAAAGTAATAATAATGACACACAAAACTGGATTTTTGATGTATGTTTTTTACAATATTGTATGTTATCTGCAGGCTGTAGATAAACTGTTATCTACAGATGCTTCTGTCCACTGGCATTTCACAGAGTGTTTTGGAGGAAGTTCTGCTTGTATTTTTTGTAGCATAGAATTTTAATATGAGAGGAAACAACCTTTCATTGCTCAGAAGAGGAAAGCATAGAGGAACAATCTGAGGGCTAAAGTTCTAGTTTGCATATGTACCATATTTATGCCATTTATGGAAGAAATATAAATTATGTTGCCTCATGACTCTTGAAGAAACTTAATTGAAAATTAAGTCTCCATCCATGTGCAAACAACCTACCTTTAGAAGAAAAAATGCTTTAATTTTCTAACCTCAATATGATACTTAGAATACAAAGCATTTATGCTAAAAATTGTTTTTATTTTACATATGAATTTCATTATATTACTACTTACTTCAGTACATAGTTCTTACAGGTGCAATTTTAGTGACTATTAAATGGATGTTATTTGTTGAAGAAAGCCTTCTAGCAGGTTGGGCATTTTGTTGCGTGTGTTGATAGACACACAAATCTGAAATGTGAGAAGCTGGTTTGATTTCAGTTTTTATCATTCATTCTCACGTAAAGAAATTGTCCCTAATATGTACGTAACAAATTTCATTTGTTGATTTCATTTGTTGGCATCTCTGGCATTGTATTTTGTTCCTGTTAATAAATGCAGTGGCAAAGGTACTGTTCCCTGTTGTAGAAACAGAAATTATGTTCATTAACATGTAAAAATTTAAACTGAAGATATCTGCTTTGGAGGGTGTTTCTGTTTAACATGAGTTATTATGAGTTAAGTTCTGTGCTAAGAATACCTGTGTAATAGTATTCATACATTTCCCTGCTCTGTGTAAAGCTTCGTTCTTTCAGTATTCTTCCTGAGCTGTGATGTTCAAGATGTTATGTATATTGCACTTGTATTGATGTGCTTGACCTTTTTTTTTTTTTTAAATGGTGTTTGGTTGCCTGTTGAATGCTCCTTCACTAGACCCTATCAAGCAGTGTTCTTGTCTTTCAGAATATTATATGTGGAATTTAAAAAAAAAAAAAAAAAAAAAAAAAAAAAAAAGACTTTGAGCATTAGATGGGCTGACAGCCGCCTGAGGAGCACAGTTAAGCTACAGCTGTTCCTTGTTTCCAACTCAGGTGCTGATATATCCTTAGTAGTGCTGAGGAGCATGGAGCAGTAGCTGTTCAGCTACATTTGGAAGCAAGCTTCTCATGTTTCCATAGTACTTCATTTTCTTATTTTCTGCTCCCATTGATAAGATCACTAATTATGTATAATGATTCTTCCTTATTTTAGTGTTTGTTTTAAACGATGGAGTAAAGGAGTAGAAACAAATATGCTTCTGATAAATACGTATGTTGCTCCAAAAGTAGTACATCCTACTTATTTCCATAGAAACTACAACAGATACAAAGAGCACAGTCAAGCTATTCGATAGAGCAAATAGTGGCAAAACACTGTTTCTCAGTATGGTCATCACCATTAGCTATGCATTTTTGCCAGTGATGAACAAGAGTTTGCATGCAGTGCTCTCAATCTGCACCAACAGAGATGACCTATCACCACTGCTGAAATGCACCACCCACCACCTCACTGTGCTCGTGTCCACTGTTTGGTCTCCATAAACATTCAACAAGTATCAGTGAATGTCAGTGGGAGCAATTTTTTCACTATGAAGGAGTTCAGTGATGCACCTTTGCTTCATATGCACTTCCATGTCAGACTGCTCCTCTGCTGCCATCCGTCTCACAGCAACAAAGCAGAGCATTGGTGGGAAGGTTCAGTCTTTGACATAACACTGATATCTGCCTCTGTCATTGTGGGCCAACGTAATAAAATGGGAGGTGTTACTTTTGGAGCTGACCTTGTGTATGTATATTTAAAAGCCCACCTGTTTTTAAACAGTTTTCAGTGTGCAGTGTGAATAGTAACAGGGAACCATGTGTTCTTTGACAGTAGGTGGGTATCTTCCAATTTGATAATGTAGTGGGTATGTTTTTGCCATGCTGTCAGCATCAAAATGAGATTAAATTAGCAAGTGATTTTGGAAGTGGTATACACTACACTGCTAAGTATAGCGATGCGTGAAAAAGAAAACTTCTAAATAGATTAGATTAACCGTTGATGCTATTAAAATACATAGTTCGAACTAGATGGTGGAATTATATTTCAGCGGTTGAATTCTGCTGAAAGAGAGTTCAGTCTGGAGAGTAACAGAGAAGTTGGTTTCTGGTTTTTAAAATGAGTGACTCCTTGGCATCTGCAAATGTACTAATGAAAGAATAGAATCTACTTGCATTTCTGTTCAAATTATGGGTAATACGGTATATTACAACATGACATTAGGTTGCATTTGCAGATTTGAGACTGTTGGGGCATTTACAGTTCCTTAGTTCTTTTTTTTCTTCAAAATTGAGTATTGTAAGGACTGAGTAATTTTGGGACTGGAGGCATCAATGTGTTTTTTTATTTTATGAGACTAAAGGCATGGCAATTATAATAGGAGAAAGCATGCGTTGGATGCTGCTGCATGTTACAAGACTGTACCTATGCTGGTTAGGAATGTGGTAGGCTATTATTGTGCAAAGGACCATTAAATGGTCTGCACCTATGCTGATTAGTAATGTGGTAGGTTATTATTGTGCAAGGGAGCATTAAATAAACATCACAAAAGATACCGTAAGAGGTATCTTTTATAATATGATAAATTTAAATAGATGTGGCTGTCAGCAGGAGGTATGTGTTTTCACAAGTTGAAAGATGTATCTACCTCTTGGCTGACCTTAGAGAGGTCTCATGAGCAGAGCATATAGCTTGGTTTTATTTTATTTGGTATGATGTGTTATGTTAAGAATTGTTGTTAGTAATCACTTTAGTGATGTATAGTAGGTTTTGGTATACTGGAGAAAAAGTTTTTTAGCAACTGTTTTTCGTAATTAGTGTCTTAAGAAAACTATTTCTTTGGAATAATATCTTTAAGCTAAATACTTAAGCAAGGTTTAGAATTATAGATATACAAATTTAATTTTTTTCTAATATTATTGATATTTGCTTGCTTTTTTTTTTTTTTCTCTTCTCTCTCCTTTTTCCAGTTGTGTTCCAGTGACTAAAGTATCTGGGTTATTGACTATATATGAAATGTAGAAACATCACAGTGAATGTGACTGATTCAGAACTTTCCTGATGTAGAAAATAGTCATAATAGTGTCTCATGATTTCTTCTTGTTCCTGGAAAATAGCTTTAACTTCTAGCATACAAATGAACTTGGAAATGTACTTGGGTTTGATTGCAGGATCAATCAGTGCTGCAGCTGTAGTAGTATTGTAATGAATGAACATAATGTGGCCAGTTGCCACGTTCTAGGTGGAAGTTAAATGCTATCTGAGTAAAACAGGAGCAGACTTCTGCAAAATAGAGTAGATGTAATTGTGGGAATATAATACAAAATCTCTGAATTGTCAGAAACTAAGAAAACGTTTCAAAATTTGAAGAACACAGTATGAACTAAATCATAATTATTGTTGTCTTCCAACTAAATAATTTGTTGAAAAGGAAGTTGTTCAGTCTATAGTAAGTCAAGCTTTTCTGCATCCTTACGATGAAAAATTAGTTATATAAAACTGTTTTGCTGCAATTCTATTGCTGTTCTTTATATTTTTTTCCATCCTTTGACTTTTTACCTTGTTTCCTCTTAACCATCCGTAATGCAGATACAAAAATATCTTTGCCTAGTGTGTTTGAAGAATTCAGTGTTTACGTGATGTTAGTACTTTCACAGGCAAAAGTACAGTTTTGTTCTGTGTGATTGAGCTGTGACTGAAGAAACTGCTGTTTTTATTTACAGGACCTTTTGGGATAAATCATGGAATAGAGCTTCATTCAGATGTGGTAGAATATGCCAAGGAAAAATTGGAGAGCTTCATAAAATATAGTGATAGCTTTGATAAGTAAGTATCTCATTTGTCTGGTTCACTTTGCAGCAACTTTTTACTTTAACTGACCACATCATTGCTCATAAACTTAGAGAGGGAAGTAGAAGAATGGCATCACACATGGCAAACGGTATTTGTTACTGCAACATAGAACTTCAGTTTCTCAGTCTAGTTCACAAGGTAAGTTAAGGCTTAGGAAAGAAGGCTTTGAAGTGTGACACTATTCTTGCTGTGTAGTACTTCACAAAATTGATCTTGCTGCATTTTGGGAGTGCGTGTACATGCACACACATGTATATACTATATGTACATGCATATATGCATGACGTACTATGCGGATGTCTTTTACAGTGCAATTTGTATCTGTTAAGTCAGTTCTTATTACGTAATTGGACATCTTTTGGTACACAGTTAACTTCTAATTTGCATCTGTTGGTCTCAATGTCTGATTGTATTTGTTTATTACCTGAAGAGGTGGACTTAAGAGTCTCCATTTGCGCTCAGGCACCACCTGCTCTTCCTGATTTATCTCAGTTTTATAAGGCTTTGAACCTTACTGGTTTGACTTCCTAAACCATTTTTTTCTTTAGTTTGTAAGTTGTCCATAAGAATGCAGAACTTGGGCCTCTCTGCCCTTTCAAAATGGAAAACTGTGTTCCAGCTAGGTCTATTATGTGTAAAAACTCTTCATGGATAATAATTTCTCTACCAGTAATTGTAAGGTAGCTGCTGGAAATTCAGAAGAATATTTTAAATTGTATTCATAGCATAAGAATTGCTTGTCCTTACCCATCTTCTCTTACTGAGAGGGGAGCAGAGAAAATTCTTCTTATCCTCTTGCCTTTGTAATATCTTTTAAGAACTACTGTGCATTTGATTTTCTTAGTTGGAACTCCGTCTGGTTTTTCCTTACACCAATCTTAAAGAACTTTCATCTGACAACAGACCATTCTTTTTCTTCTTTTACATAAAAGAAGGCTCTTATACTTGAAATAGAGTCATCGTAGAGCTAGCTGTAATTAACTGTATTCAGTTCTGTACTTCTAGTATTAACTAGATTATTTTAGTTGTTTAGTTGGAAGAATGTTGGAGGGACACAGAACTAAAACTGTGTCATGTTTTAGTATGTATATATTACTGTCATCGCCTCAAATTTAATACAGACTTTTACTGTTAGCTGATATTAATACAGAAGTGAGATCTGTCATCACTTACGATCATCATTAATACTACATTAATTGCTCTTTTAAGTAAGATGCAACTGCCTGCTAATGAATTCCTGTGTGCGCCTGTATTCCTGTATATGTATTCTGACACACAGAGGGTTGACTTGGACTGAAGAGTCTTGCCAGTTTGGTAATTAATACTTTTGCATACATGATGAGGAGAAATTGAATTGGAGGGGAAGCAAAGAAGTACACCGTTGTTAAACAAAATCAATCTGATTGATTTATGTGAATAAATACCAGAAATGTATGGTTTGTATTTAAAAATTTGCAAGTACCAGGAGAAAAGAACTAATCCCAGTGTTGCTAAATTTGGCATAACTGAATGTGTGCACATGTACTGTTGGAAGGAAGGAAGTGAGTATGTGTAATACGAGATGTAAGTATTCTCAAAGCAGAAGAAATGTATTTTCTGCTAATTTAGAGATCAGCTCTGGAGACAATATTCTAAATTATGCGTTATGTACACTGATAGCTAAACTGGTTTTTAGTTATATAGTGTTATACAGAGGAGGAGTCAAAAAAAATTAGTGAATATAATTTATGCTTTCACTAATTTACATGTACATCACTTGGCATGTACTTCTAATAATCTACAACAGAAACAATATAAAGCACTGGCTATGGAAGCATCCTCCTCACCAACCTAACAAACGTGTCTCTTTAATTTTTCTTGCATAAATCTGCTTGACAGTAACTGAACTGCTGTTCACGTAATACTGATTGACTGCTTGGGTTTTGGATTTAGTGGAAGGTTTTGTAACTCCTTGTCTGAATAGTTAATTATGGTTAACTGTATTTTAATATAGTTACTGAAGATGGCACGTTTTTCTTCTGATTGACTGGCTCATTTATGTTTATATATAATATTTTCTGTATATATTTACATCAAATACATACAGTATGTCTTCACTTTTAGTCTGCCTCTTAAAGTAATGTACTCTAGGTCAGTAAAGCTAGTTTTGATTATTATTTCAGGAAATTTTTCCTGAATTTTGGCTTGTAAAAGAAATATATGAAATATACTTACTGAAAGTTGTGTGGACTTCTGCTTCTGAACTTAACTGCTGATTTGATTTGCTTAATACATGGAGGAAAGATCTTCTGTCAAGAAGAACTCTTAAGGTGTGCAGTGTCTGCCTGCTGTTGAACACTGGTGTATACCTAGAAGACATACATACTGTTTGAAATCTGATTTTGTCTGTCAGACTGGTATGAATGAAGCTGATTGTCTCGATGAATGTATGCATGTTTTGAGGAAAAGTATCTTACACCTGTGATCAGCTTCTAAGGAGGTTCATAGGGTATAGAAGGAATACAGAGAGCACATGTAATTGAGATCTGCAGATGGGAATTCTGCGAAACCCTTCTTCCCTTTCTGTGTTCTTCAGTGGATAATATTCTGCAGTCTGATCTGAGTATTTGAAGAAGTCTCTTTCTTAAACAAAAGTAAAAGGGCTTTTACCTTAAATGTAGATCCTTCAAAATCTTCAGCTTGGATCCTAAATAAATGCTTTAATTTTGTTTGTCGTGTTCTTTCACTTGAAGCAGTAGACCTTTATCTTTGCATCTGACTTGCAACATGGAGCTGGGTTATGATGATTTACTTTTTCTCCTGATGAAACAAGATGTTTTAATGCCACTTTTCATAGGGAATGATACAGCATTGTGTGATATAATAATGCTTTTTTATGGTTCCTGATAAAAATGTTGTTTAAATTTAATTACATGTGGTTTTTTTTTTAATGATTGGGGTAGGTACTTGATTAAAGTCTGGTAGCAATGTAAAAGTAACGAGGTAATAAAAAAATCTGAGATACTCTTTGTTTAAAGGGCAGTTTATCCTTCTATTAGTTGTCTGTTGAACTGTTCATTAGAGGAAAAGCTTTTAATACAGTTGTTTCAGAAAGACAAATAATTTCAGTAAGCACTTGTATCTGTATCCATATCCCACCAATCTTTTAAAAATACTTTTTGTCTGAATTGAGATGGAGTTGTTTCTTTGAGAGGTAAAATACTGCCTTGGTTTTATTTGGTGTATATTTTCTAGTAGAAACAAGGGAGATTTGCCATCGTCTGGAAGTATTGTTATGATTGAGGTGCAAAAGATTTTAGGTGTAGATTAAACGAAATACTCTTGAGTTGAAAGTATATATATGACTCTCTTTTGTACTTTAAACCTTGAGTAGGGAATGCATGCCATTTAAGGGGAAAAAAAAAATTCCTTAAGAAGGCTATCTGAAACACATTGTGCAAGTACCAGGCCCCACTTCACCTGTTTTTATTGAAGGGGAATGTGTTGTCTTTTCTGCTCCCAGTCAACTTCTAGACCTAGAATATCCAGCTTGGAGAGAGAGACACAGGGCAAGGCTAGGTTGCCCATCTTCTAGCACCCTATCAAAAACCAAACCTGGGTAAGCTGAAGTCCCTGATGTGAAAGAATCACCAAACCTTCTCAAGATCAAAAGAAACCACTTCAATGGTAAGTTGCAAGAACCCTAGTACTACTTCTGGTATAACTGTTATGGGTTAAGCTTCTTTCTGAAGTCCTATAAGAAAATTATTGGCATTGAAAAATGGCTTAATTTTCCAACAAAGTATTTACTTGTCTTTGTTGAAATTCAGGGCTCCTGTAGAACACTGCAAGCTCACTTTCATAAAAGTAGAGTTGAAATTGAAAGTTCCTTGTATATGCTCAAAGAAAAACCATTCTTTGCTGTTCAGCTGGATAATGATAGCAATAAAAATCTGTGCAGGAAAAGTAACCTGTCTCAAAGCCCCTTGGTAGCCTTTCCAGTTCATATTTTACTTTTAACTTGTTCTTAGATTTGGTTAGTGGAAATTTTGTGCTTTTTTTTATTGCTCTAGCTAGAAAAACATATGACAGTAAGAAGTTCAGAGGGATCCTTTGACGCTGGAAATTAACATTTTCAAAAAGAAAATCTGCTTTTGAAATGTCTCTTTTTCAGTTAGAGGTATTAAAGAGAAATAATATACATAAACATCATGAGCCAGGAGGCTCCAAAAGTGGCAGTCGAGTTTACTGCTTTCTAGAAAGAAAAGAAAACTGTTTTGAAAGTGTTTGAGAGTTGGAGCAATCTGTATTCTTGCTATCTCTAAGCACATACAAAATCTTTTAGAAATATGACAAATTCTGTGGTGGACACTACCTTCATTGGAAATGTGCAGTTGCTGCAAGTTTTGATAGTATTAAGAGCATTTGTTATTACATTAAAGTAGTTGAGAAGAACAGCAATGGATTGTTGCTACCAAATCAAATCTATAGCTTCACAAAAACTCTTAGTATAGAATATGACGATCTTAAATCTATAAAACTACCTTTTCTGCTTCAGTACCAAAAAAAAAAAAAAAAGCAAATACTTCTGTCTACAGAAACAATAAACTGTTTCTGAGGGGACTTGCATCCATGAATTTACTAGGGTCCTGGTGACAGAGTGAGGTGATGAAACATTTTTTCACCTCCTTTTTTAGGAGTGCAGGTTTCTTAAACTTCACTGTGGAATTGATTTAAAATATATATATTCCTTCAGTGTACTACTTTGCTTTTATCATCAAGATTTTCGATGTAGTACCTAATGAAGTTTAAGTTTGTTAACTAGTGCTGAAGAGAGAGTAAGGTTAGTCGTAGTATTTTTAAGGTCCAGCATTCTAACTTTTCTTTATAAATAAGAGCAGTGTTTTTTCATATGTTTCAGTGAAGCTGATGGCTATTAGAAATTATAAACAGGCAAAGGTAGCTGAAGTTGCCCAATAGAAGCACAAAAGCAGTTTTATTCTAAAGCTGAGATAACAAATAGAAGTGAAGCTGGAATGCATTTCCCACTGGCCTACAACATTACCTGGATGAGAAAAATGATCAGGAAAAAATTATTGCATAAAAATTTAGTCAGCACTGCTTCTGGCTATTTTAGTAATCCTAATAAAATCCCCATTATTGCAATTGTATGTAAGGGGCTTAAAAGCTGCTACTGTAGATAGTAACAACTGTTCTGTTACAGAAGTTTTTATACTTTTGTTTCTGTTTATTCTAATGTTCAAAGAGTACATGCAGGAAGTCCCAATAAGTGAAATGCATGTAACTTTTCAGGGAAGCATGCTAGCAGGCCATAAGAATGCATTTATACATGAGCCATACTTGTTAAGAGCTTTAATAAATACATAAGTAAGGCAGAATGAAAATAGAGAAAAATACAAAAAACAAACAAACAAAAAAAAAACAAGGAAAAAAACTTGCTCTCTTGTCATTCTGTTGTTCCATTTTTAATAATTGTTCTTAGTATCTAATGTAGTTCTTAGTGATAGGATTCTAAATGAACATCACCACCAGGATAGAATATGGGAAATATTTATTGAGAAATGTGAAAATTTATTCCTATACTCTGCAGTATATTAGAAGCATCTTTAAATCTGGTTGTTACTTGATCTAGAGTACTTTTGCAGTAAAGTAAGGTGAAAAATGCTAACAAGCCATTCTGTGAATGTTGTGCATTGCTGTGGCATGGTATACAGAAAGTCATGTTTCACCTTCAACTGTAGTTTTTCACAGAATATAAGACTTATGTCAATTTAAAAAATGAAATGGATTAAACGATCTGGAAGTTTCTTTAAAGTTTCTTTTTGGCTTTAGGTATACTTGGAGTAAGATTAGTAAATTATGAAATTGTTTTATACAGAAGAAGCCCTGAGAGTATTGTTCTTTTAACAAAAATGAATATGAGTTGGAACTGCCTAGATTATTTGTAGCTCTTCCTTCTCTGAGGATAATTACAGGAAATACTTATTTTTCAGTTTCTATAGATGTGTTTTAAAAGGATGGTTTTTGTGGTGGTCAAGATGGTTTAGAAGATCCTTGCCCATCCTAAGGCATCTTTTAGCTGAAAATAATGGATTTAAGGGAAGTTTGATTTGAAGTTAACTTTGTGTACTCTTCTTTTAATTCCCTACTGTTGGTGAATATGTTTTAAAACACAAATTTTCCGTGGAAAAATTGTTCCAATGTAGTATCAGCACAGTTCAAATGGCTTGCTGTAACAACTTGGCAGTCTTCTCATTGAACAGTAGTTCTTTGTGCTGTAAGTTTATTTGTTTTGATCCTCTTGCCCCCTCTGTCATTAATAAAAATATGCATTATAGTTTATTTTATTTTTCCCTTTTTGGACCTGCTGAGAGGGTTACTGTGTATTTTATTTTATTAAAGAGCCTTCTGGACTGTTAGAGGGGAGAACAGCTTGATGACACTTGTCCCCTTTTGTATGGGTTTCAGTTGATTGAACACAAGGAAATGATTGTGGATGACAAACCAGCATCCTAAATTCATACTGAAAGGGTTTTTCTTTCTGTAAGGACTGAGCACCAAGCTGAGATGGAAGTGCAATAAAATAGGCAGAAGTGTGCTATTAGGTGGTATCCTTGTATGAATTTTAGTGGTTAAGGACAAGTGTAAAATGTAACTGGAGAAATGCTGACTTTAAGAATTGCTTTTTCTCTGTGCAAAAGACAAATGTCAGCAGTTCAAATAGTTCCCCAGTATTTTTATAAGCATCTTACAACACGTGTCACTGTTCGCTTTAAACACGAGTCTGTGGATTTTAAAATTTGCTTTTTATTCAAAGTATGTGATTTTATGCCCAATTTTATTAAAACTTGAACTTGATTCCTTAGAAAGGAACATCTCTTAAAACACAACTCCTTACCTCTAGTTTGATCTTGAAGAGATGTCAGGGTTAATAACGCACTACATCCATGAAGGCTGTATAGGCAGGAGAGCTTAGCCCTTGAGGGATGCTGTACTCCTCAGAGCTGGAAGTAATTGGAAATTAGATTGTCTGGGTAGGTTATATGATAGGAATTACCAATGAATTACCTTGGGAAAAAAACCTAGTAGGATTACTAGTGTTTACATATTTTGTTACCACATGAATAATAGATTGGTGGATATGGATACAAGAGAAAATAATTTCAGTCTTAGTTCTTCGCTAAAAAATGTTTATTTTTTTTTTTTTAAATGGAAGCTCATTTTATCCCGATAATAGTGTTTCTTTGTGTTGATACCTGTGGAGATTCTTAAAAGAATGTGTGTAGTAATGAACTATTCCTTACTTATTTTCTTAATGTGCTGTGATGAAGACAAAAACACTCTTTAAATCTTACAGGTAATTTTTGATACTTACCTGAAAGAAAAGTGCTGTGCCTGTATTGAATCTGTAAAACTTTAGTGCTGGGGGGGATGGACATGAAATATGGCATATGAAATGCCTATCCTTGAGGGACAAGGCAGAAAGGACAGAATCAGGTTAACGCACTTCAGGTACTTGAAACTGCTTTACTATCTTGGTCCACTGCTAAACAAGTTCTGTATGAAATTAAATTTATCCTATGGCAAATGTTCATTCATACACAGGAACACAGTCAATGTGTTATCTGTACTAGAAACTCTTAAATTGTTTTCTTTTGGCTGTTTTCTGGTAAGCAAAATACCAGATTCAACTGAAGAACTGAATGTGATTCAAACATCTATATGTTTTTCTAGTTCTTTAGTCTCAGGTTTTTGGTTTTTTTTTGGCTTCTAATCTATGGGAAAAAAAAAAAAATCATGTTTTCCAGATACAATTGTACCCTGGCTATTTAACTGTGATCAACAAAATGTAAATAAAACTTGCTGTTTCTTAAGTTGTTTTCATAGTTCCATTTCAAATTGGTAACCAAGTGAAATATTACCCCTCCTTGATTGGTAGCTTATGTATTTGCCAGCACTGCATGTTGAGGCACTAAACCATTTCTTTTCAACAAAGTCATTACTATAATAAAAATAACTCAGTGTAACACAGAAGGAAGTTGAGTATCTGATCTGTTTTCATATCCTGGAGGTAATGGTATTGAAATTACCTCATTGGATGTAGTATCATAAGGGACTGATGGAATTTGGATTTGAGATTAAATTCCATTGTAAAACAATGTGATTGATGCTGTTTTCTTACGTTAAAACTAACAAACTTATTATACTGTTGGTAGATATTATTCTCATTTATTTGCTAAAACTTATGTTGAACTTAAAGATCATTCCCTGATCAGATGGTCAGAGGCTTATACTTCAGTGAAGTAGAGCTTAACCTTGCTCATTTTGGAAATGGATTGGGAAAGTCAGTGATATAAATTCTATACATTGTATTTTAGTCTTTTGGAAGTTAATTACTTATTACTAGATTACATAGATACCACAAAATGATACATTTATTTGTCAGTTTCCTGATTCTGAGATGTGTGTATAGTTTTGTGGTAACAGTCAAAGATTCAGGGGGTGAGCAAGGAGTCTTCATTTCTTCAGTGATGAAGGTTTACTTGGAGTGCCGAGGAAGAACTGAGTTCTGTTGTTTTACAACTTAACTAAATTTGAGAATTCCATAATGCTCTAAATATGAACCTCATATGCATTTTTATTTCTTGTGTTTTGACACTGTTTATATCATAAAACACAAAGCAGGTAATTCTGCAGGCAGCTTGAATGAACGGCACTGGCTTTTGAACTCAAGTGTTACTTTGACTAGATACAGCTTAAAATCTTTTCCACCAATTTACTCCTACCCTTATATAGACTTCTGGGTAGAAAGATGTGTATGGCAGTTCTATTACTATGTGATATAAATGGGCAGTCAGCGTACTACTGTAGGTGTTAGTGCATTGCCAAGTGAGCTGAGTCCCTTGTTTTCCATCTGAAATAAACTGAAAAGATGTCTTTCTGAGTTGCATGTACTCTAGTTAAGACTACTGTGAGAAATGAGTCTTTCAGGAAGCTCTTACTTTTGACAAATAGATTTTAAACTAGCTGGAGCTACTGGAGTGAAGAAGGTCATTTTTGAAGTAGTAGGCCTAACCACTATCTCTCTGTCTTGGTAATAAGCCTTATGCCTCCACAAATTTGTATTAACGTAGTCCAGCCTTAGTTTAACGCACCAATAGGCAGACATAGTCTCTAGTGCTCAGCCTGTCTTGATTCTTACAGGTGTAATGGGAAACTTATTCATTGTTCTTGTGTACTTCTGACTGCAAGCTGTAGAGCCAAATGAGAAATTCTTTCCAGCTTTTATTGTATTTATAGGTCTCTATATATAGCGTATATTTTGTCTGGGAAATGTTTTGTGTTTTTTTGTCTTTGCTTTCTTGGGAATTTTGTGTTTCTGTTTTAAGAGGGTGCTTCCAGTAGAAGCATTTTGGGAATATCTGGTAGTAAGATTTTGGAGGAGCATTTTGAGTAACGGTGTTATGAAAGTTGTTGGGTTATGCAACATCAGTCTGTCTTCTGTTGTTCTAAGTATATAACTTAGAGCCAGTGACCGTTTGCTATCTAACGTGGCATTTCAGAGGAGTGCTCTATTACTCACCTCTGGCTTTTGAAGCCCACAATGGTACTTTGCTTAAATTTTCAAGTTAAATCAGTGTGATGATGCTTTACTTCAGCTGTAGACAACCTGAAATTAAAACTGTACGTTGAGCTGTCTGACTTTTGCTAAATGTTGAAAAATGTGATCCCCCATGCACTTAAGAGATCATTTCACTGAAGAATAATCAGTACTTTGGGTTTCATTTTCTTCTGAGCATTTAACTTTGTCAAATGTATTTGTAGATATTTCTTTTTTTTTTTTTTTTTTTTTTTAATTACTTCAACCACAGTTCATTTTTGCTGTCTGCTTGTGTGCAGTTGGCTGCACTCCCCACCTGCCACCTTCCTTTTTTTTAATCTGTCAGTATTGATTGTAGCTTTCACTTCTTCCATTGGTCTTGGATGAGGAAACAACAGCATGGACTGTCAGCCACATTGAGCACATAAGGCAGTTGCAATAGTTAGTAAGGTGTTCTGGAGTCTATATTTGACTAGTCAAAGAAAGAATTGAATTATTTTCAAGGTCGTGCACCCTATCTTGAAAACAAAGTGTTTCAAGCAAAAACATAGCTTAATAAAAGACAAATTTGTGAATGGTAGGGTTGATGGGGGAGTCAGCTAAGCCTTATAGGCAGTGCCAGGTTTCCGTGTAACTGAGATGATTATTTGCATGTCAGGTGCTGTACTGGGATTGCCTACTGAAAGCCAAATCAAAATAATTTTTGAATGTAAGCTGTAAAGCTCATAAGATGGCTCTATGCATTCAAAGAAGTATTTAGAAAGAACAAGTTATTCATTCTGAGATGAAGTTGAGAGGCATTAAATTTGGTACTGCCAGATGACACTTGTGAACTACTTCTGTAGTCTTAAAGTTTTTCCAAGAAAATCATAAATCCTCTCTGTGAGCACATGTGTAACATCTCTTCTTGAAATGAGGGTGGAGAAGGAGGTTTTTGACTGAATGTTGTTCGTGTGTGTGTGTTGGGGAGGGGGTTTGTGTGTTTTTTCACTGTTTTTTAATACAAATATATGAATTACGTTATGATGGCGTGATCATCTTAACCAGAGACTTGCTGCAAAGATGTGAAAAATGTCAGAAAATATCTCTGTAATGGCGAACATATGCAGCTTTGGCAATAAACCTCTACAGTGTGCACCTTTTGCTATTTTATGCAGTGTCAGGAGAACTTAGTCTTTGCAACTTCTGCTTTATACTTAAGCCCGCTCAGAAGCAGTTATGTGACTTTCATTTGCTTAAGAAAATTAGAACAGATGTTTCTCAGAATTAATCTTTTTTTTTTTTTTTTCTTGCTTTGTGTGTGGTCAGAACTTTTCTATTAAATTTTATTTTTGAGAAAAACAGATTGTTCTCAAAATGGAAGGTGGGAGATGTAGAGGAAAATGATTCTTAAAATAACCTATATTTCCTCTTTTAAAAGCGAGAGGGAAGGTATTGGGAATTGGACTGTTTCAACATTTGTACAATATATAACCTAAATATTCCACGATTAACATCTGTCTGCTTTAAAGGGACCTGACTGTATGCCTTGTCCAGAGAAACATCACAAGTCTGATTGCTTACTGTTAAGAAGCCTGGTGTTTCTTTCAGGCTTTTTTGTTTTTATGTGATGCACTCGCTAACTTTAATTAAAAAAAAAAAAAATAATTATTTAATCCTTCATTGAGCAGAAATAGCACATTGTTTTCTGCTTAATATTGCTGTGTTTAATGCCGATTGTTAAAATGTGTGCTAATCTTTCTTTTCTTTACATAAGGAAGATAGTAAAAATATTTTTGTTTTTAACTGGACTGGCTTTTCTCAAGAAAGCTGATTTTATTTTAAAATGCCTCCTCTTTTTGTTTTCTTCTCCTCAGATTTGAGTTCTGTGAACCTGCCTTTGTGGTTGGTAACTGTTTGGAAATAGCCTCAGACAGTCATCAGTATGACCGGATTTACTGTGGAGCTGGAGTCCAGAAAGACCATGAAAACTACATGAAAATTTTATTGAAAGTCGGAGGCATTTTAGTAATGCCTATAGAAGATCAGGTGACTTAATGACAATTTCCCCTTGCTATCATATAGTATGAGAAATACATAATTTAAGAAATGTTTTAACGTGTATAGTTGACAAAGTTGAACTTTAACTGTTGTTGTCTTTACTCAGTGTATTACTGCAATTCAGAAGGGGTTTTTGCAATGCAGTCTTGAAATTGTTTTCCTTTAAATGATGGGAAACCGCCAATATCCTGTTATCTGTGATAAAACTGTTTTGTCTTCCATGAAGCTAGTACTCCATTCTTAAATATTTTAAGTATACTATGCTAGTCCTAGTACTGCCTTGAAATCCTTGCCACACATCTTCAGTTAATACTTTAACACAACATAAATCACTCACTGAAACAGGAGAATTGATTTTATGTTTGTAATTAAAGGTAGGAGAAATGAAAAAGAGTGGAGGAAAAGACTTATTTCCAGCAATTTTCAGTATTGCTTTTTTTGTGTTAGATTAGACTTTTTCCAGACAGGTGTATTATTTTAATAATACTTCACACTGTTATCACTTTTCATCCTTAGATCTCAAAAGGCCTTACAAAGGTAAGTATTATTCTCCCTGTTTTGCTAATAGGGAACCAGGGAACAAAAAACTGATTTATGTGGATGCTCTCTTGAATGTAGATAATTACTAAATTATTTGCTGGTAAGCTTGCTGGTTACCTTCCAAAAATAACTATATGTTTACTTTCTCAGAATATCCATGTGATTTAAATGTGGTGTCATTGAGTTATATAAATACTAGAGCAAGTATTTATTGGACTAAGATACTATCAACTGAGATTGATTGCATATCTCAAAGGTAGTCTAGGTAGCAAAATTAAAACTGTCGTTAGGTCTGTCTTATATACAGATAGTTAGCACACTAGAGACTGTAAGACATAAGGAGATGCTAAAAGATCTGGGTTCCTCTAACCTGGAAAGAAGGGAGAAAAAACATGAGGGGGAAAAAAAAAGTAACAAAACCAATCACAGACAAAGCACTCGGCTACAGAACATGTTATTATTTGATTCCTGGGGCATTTATGTGGTAGGCAGGAGTCAATTTTTGCAGATGCACAGGGAATTTAAATAAAAATGTTGTAGTTGTAGTAACAGTATTCTGCCTTGATAGAGGGAAAACCTTAGGACTTCATTTTCCAGTTGCATCTCTCCCCACTGCAGAATAGCCTTCTTCAGTACTCCAGTGACAGAAAAATATTTCTAGGAATATGGAAGTGCTGGCTGTTTAGAGAACAACCTTTACAAATTAATTTTAAAGTTAATCAAAATTGCACTGTTTGAACATCAGCCTGAATTGTATTGAGTATGACAAAACTGTAACACTGGTTTTTTTTTTTTTTTTTTTTTGTTCTTCTTATGCAGCTAACACAAATCTTGAGGACGGGACAGAACACATGGGAAAGTAAAAATATCCTTGCTGTTTCATTTGCCCCACTAGTGCAACCAAACAGAAATGACAATGGCAAACATGATACTGTGGGACTGCGTAAGTGTCACTTATACTGGCTCCCTTTGGTTTGGTGGGTTCTAATAGTTCTTGCTGGTGTTACTCTAGAAGAGGAGAGGCTATCCTTTACATATGTGTGACGGAGCACACTTCTAGGAGCATAGAACCTCACATAGTGGCAGCTCACTGATAGTTTGTGCTGCTGGCTATGCTGTATTGCTGCACAATCAACATCTCAGATGTGCATTGTTTCCAGCTTACTTTTCCAGACTTTGCCATTTGGATTCAGCTTCTTTTCCAATGAAATACATCTAACATACTGAGCTAATACTAGGTTTATCAAAAGTACTGATGTTCAGACAATCTCACAGAGGAAAAAAAAATTCCTCTTCTCTCTCCCCTCTGGAAATGGAAGGAACTGGTTTACATTGCAGCTATGGTACTGCAGAAGTTTAATAGCTGAGTTGTCCTTATGTCTGAAGCTGATGATTCTCACTGTCTTTAGTAGTCTCTTATATGGGCTTTCTGTGTGACTACACAAAACTTCAGTTAGATTAGGAAGGGCATTTAGAAAGTCTCTGAAAGCATAGCTGTTGCAGAGATAAGATGATAGCATGATGAGGAAAAAAAAATAAAGGCTGGGAAAGGTACAGAGATGAAAATTTCTGCTACCACAGACAAAGCTAGGAGTAGTATTACATAGGACTTCAGTGGCACCCAGGAATTTAAATAAAGCCAGCAAAGAAACTAGACAATAACAGTTTTCTCCTGCTTCGTTCTGTTAATGTAAGACCAATGTGGACTAATTCTCCTGTAGTATTTACATGCCTCTTGCTTCCATGCACAGTTTTAAATGCAAAACAGAGAAAAGCCATTCAGAAGTCTAGGATGCCATATCAGGTTGCATCAGTTGTAACTACTGATCTGATTATTAATTTTGAGGTATATGTAAGCTTGTGAAGAATGGTTCCTTACTAAAAATCATAGAAACATAGAATGGTTTGGGTTGGAAGGGACCTTTTAGATCATCTAGTTTCAATCCCTCTGCTATAGGCAGGGGACACCTCCCTCTAAACCAAATTACTCGAAGTCCCATCCAATCTGGCCTTGAATGCTTCCAGGGAGGAGGCATCTACAGCCTCTCTGGGCAACCTGTTCCAGTGTGTCACCACTCTTACAGTGAAGGATTTCTTCCCTGCTATATCTGCTATATCTGCTATCTGCTGTATCTGCTATAAATCTACCCTCTTCCAGTTTAAAACCATTTCCCCTTGTCCTGTTGTGACATGACTTCTTCAGGTACTGGAAGGCTGCTATGAGGTCTCCAAGGGGCCTTCTCTTGTCTAGGCTGAAAAACCTCAGCTCTCTCAGCTCCTCCTCAGGGAGAAAGTGTGCTAGCCCTCTGATTATCTTCATGTCCCTCCTCTGGAGCTGCTCCAGCAACTCCATGTCCTTCTTGTGTCAGCAGTTCCAGAACTGGATGCAAAACTCCAGGGGGGGGTATAATAAAAGCAGAGTAGAGGGGGCAGAATCATCTTCCTTGACCTGCTGATCACACTTCTCTTGATGCAGTGCAGGACACAGTTCACCTTCTGGGCTGCAAGTGCACATGGCCAGCTCATGATGAATCTTTAATCAACTGACACTCCCAAATTCTTCTCCTCATGGCTACTCTCAAGCCATTCTCTGCCCAGCCTTATCTGTGTTGGAGATTGCCCCAAACCTTGCACTTAGCCTTGTTGAACTTCATGAGAGTGTTGAGTCCACACCAATCAAGCCTGCTGAGGAAGCATCTCTTCTCACCTGCACCACTCAGATTGGTGTTGTCTGCAAACTTGCTGTGCGTGTACTTGATTCTACTGTCCATGTTGCCTATAGAGATGTTAAATAACACCAGTCCAGAAACGAATCCCTGACAAACGTCACTTGTATCCACTAGGACGTTGAGTCTTTGACCAGAACTGTGAGTGCAAACATCAAGTCAGTTCCCTTGTCTAGTGAGTGGTTCATCATTCAAATCCATTTTTCTCCAATTTGGCTACTGGGATGCCATACAGGACAGTGTCAAATGCTTTGCACAAGCCGAGGTAGATGAGATCAGTTGCTCTTCCATTATCCAATGGTACTGTAACTCCATCATGAAAGGCCACCAAGCTTATCAGGCTTGACTTGCCCTCAGTGAAGCTGTGTTGGTTACCAACATTCACCTTATCTATTTTTCCCATGTGCTTCAGTAGGGCTTTTAGGAGGATCTACTCCATGGTCTTACAAGGTCTAACTGGCCTATAGTTCCCTGGATCTTATTTTTTTTCTCTTCTTGAAAATGGGGGTTATGTTTCCCCTTTTGCGGTCAGTGGGATCTTCACCAGACTGTCATGAACTTTCAAATGTGATGGATGGCAACTTCATCTGCCACTTCCCACAGAATCTGTGGATGGGTCTCACTGGGTCCCTTGGACTTGTGGACTTTGTCCCGTTGATCTTGTAAGAGATCACCTTAAGAATTTTAGAGTTCTCTATTACCATTCTCATATTACAAATTCGAACAGTATAGACTGGTAGCATTTAGAAATGAGCTGCAGTACAGTAAAGGTGTTTCTTACAAGTAGTTTAAAAGAGTACTCTTAAAATGACTGTGTAGTTAGAAGAGAAAGAAGGAAATAACATACAAATATGCTATTACCTTGCCACTACTATCCAATTATAAATGCATTAGGAAATTGAAGTTGCCCTGTGAAATGAAATCAGCAAGGTAACGCTTCTTTTCTCCACTCATGTTGTCTTTTTACTGTTGGCTACAACTGCAATCGGTATTGCCAGTATTAAGCATCTTTTTGGTCTCAAATTTTAATAACTAGCATGGAGTTTTAAGTCAGTGAAAAAAAAATATTTAGTTGGAAATTCATTGAGTGTTTTTAAGCTGGATCTATATTGGCAGTGTTTTTATAAAATCTATTTCCTCATTATGCTCATTTTCTCCTTTGCAGTAGTATCCATAAATTTTATACTATTTTATGTAGGAACAAAAATGAGAAGTTGAACAAGTGACAGGTTTGGCTGATGTAGTATCATAGACTTGCCAATATTTTCCACAAACCTATGTCCCTCAGTACAACATCTAAATGTTTCTTGAATACCTCCAGCGATGGTGAATCTTCCAGTCTGTTCCAGCACCTCACCACTCTTGGAAAAGTATTTCCTGATGTCCAACATGAATCTCCCCTGGAGAAACTTGAGGCCACCCATGAGCCTCCTCTTCTTCAGACTGAACAGTCCCAACACCCTCAGCCTCATAAGGCTTGTGCTCCAGACCCCTTCCCATCTTCATTGTCCTTCCTCTGAACACTCTCCATGGCCTCAGTGTCTTTCTTTTAAGTGAGGGCTCAAAACTAAACACAGTGCTCAAGGTGCAGCCTCACCAGGTCTGAGCAGAGAGGGATGATCACTTCCTTGCTCCTACTGGCAACGCTATTTCTGATACAAGCCAGGATGCCATTGGCCTTCTTGGCCACCTGGGCACACGGCTGGTTTGTGTTCAACTGAGCATCAAGCAGTACTCCCAAAGCATGTGCTGTCTAAAATCAATTTTTAAATAGTTGATATTCACTTGCACATCTGTCCAAAGATCTCTTAATAGCTTGGACTGTGTGTTTTCTCTGAAAGAGTAATCATATTCCAGAAGCCATCTTCAGTCCAAATCTGAGTATGTCTGGAGTAAGAGATGTTTTTCAGTAGAGAATATGCTACAGAGTTTGTTGGGAACCCTCAATCTTCTCATTTCATTTGTGTATTTCATCATGTGCTAAAATTTCATTTGTTCTTAAACACGAATCGCACTGTCTTGCAACTAATGTTTTTGTTAGAGGGACATTCTGCTTACTGAGTATAACTCTGTTTCCTTTTAGCTCCGTGTGCTGTTAGGAATCTTCAGGACCTCGCTCGAATATATATCAGACGCACCCTTAGAAACTTCATAAATGAGGAGATGAAAGCTAAAGGCATTGCTCAGAAGGCTCCCCCTAAACGAAAACGCAGGCGATGTCGTAGACGCAGGATTAACACCTACGTGTTTGTTGGTAATCAACTCATTCCTCAGCCTCTAGATAGTGAAGAAGATGAAAGAATGGAAGATGATAACAAAGAGGAGGAGGATAAAGATCACAGTGAGGCCTTGAAACCAGAAGAGCCTCCTCGAAATCTATTGAGAGAGAAAATCATGAGTCTACCATTACCTGAATCTTTAAAAGCATACTTGACCTATTACAGAGAGAAGTAACTTGTTTTAAGTAGAAGTAATGCCTACTGATAGTTCCTTTATTCTTGAAAATGTAGCATTTATTAAGAAATAGGTGGACAAATTATTATTAGTCTTTCATCAAGACTGAAGTACAGCGATAAATCATAACTTTATCTTTGCTACAAGGAAGACTTGCATTCAACAGTAAAATCCCTTTTTAAAAATCTATTTTTCTTTAAATTTTGAAAATGCTGTTTTAACTCGGATAGAAATATATATTCCATTATGCAGCACTAAACAATATTTTGCATGGTATGTCTTTTTGATCCCTAACAGATTTGTATTGATAATAGGATGAGTGAAATTTTATATCTGCTAAATAATTGTTAAACACGTGCATCCGACTTGAGCAGTTTGTCTGTATTTATTATTAGGGAACATTTTAAACATGCAGACGCTTATCCTCTAATGTCAGTACCAGACCCTTTAAAAAGTTAATTTTACTATGGCTTTGTTGCAATCATTATTACTATGTTGGTATAAATGTATTCCAACAACACAAGTGCAATAAATGTGTACAGACACTGAATTAGCTGGCTTTAATGAAATATGAAAGTGCAAGTTCTGAAACATCAGGTGACCCTACTACTTCTGCATTTATCTTTTGCCAAAAGATCTTGAGAAAAGTAACAGCTTATCCCAGAGCCTTAAAGAAACATCATATTGAATGAAAAGGAAAGCAATGCTTACTTCAGCTCTGCTTATACTTAACTCCATTGTATGCTTTCAGTATTTTAACTAGAGGCACTTCCTCACTTGTGAGATGTTTAGGACAGTACTTTTTGTTTATTTCTGCAGCTCATGGCATTGAGACATAATGTTTTGTAATACAAGATTGTACTTTAGATTTGTCATCTGTATTTACTGCTTTAAGTAGAGGTAGAACTTCAACAAAATTTAGTTTGTATTGCTTATTGAAATAGTTATTATAGTAAAAGTTAGAATTTGTTTGGCAAATGCACTTTAGTAAGTAGGTTTTATACTTAACATGCATCTCCAAGAAGGTAGACTTGTGCTAGCCTATATTTTGTTTCTGAGCATGGCTCTTAGCACAAAACTATTCATAAAATTGTATGCATCTTTTGGAAACCTATGAGTAGCAGTGCACCTGTGGGGATCCACGATAGTGCTGATTTAAATTGTTTTACAATTTTTCCTCTTCTAGTTGTGAAGTTACTTGCAGTTCTGATTTTTTTTTTTTTTAACTTTGTTCTTAACATCTTAATTTCGTAATTCTTTGTTGTAATGTAACCATGAGGCAAAACTCTGTTTATTAAGAATTTGACATGATGTGCATTAAAAGCCACAGTCATTGGAACAATCTGCCTGGACCCAGTGAAAAACATTCCTTATGAAGAAATATCCTGCAAAATACATTTTTAATACTGATAATTTTTTTGGTGTGTGAAATAACAGACAATATAACCAATTTTTTTAAAACAGTAAATTTCCTACTCCAAGTATTTAAAACCAGTCAATATTAATTTGAACTAACAGTCCAGTATTGACTTCCAGATATATAAGATGAGAAAGAAGATGCATAACTCTATGACAGTGACCCTTTATTGTGCATTTCATGCTGCAGCCCCTGGTTGTTGTTTTTCTTTTTTTAAGGTACATGATAGTAATGTTTAAATGGAACTTCATGAAGGCCTGTTGTACCAGCATGTGGAGTTATTTTCCGCAATATATTTACAGTATAAGTAAACAATGCTATTTGAATAAAATACTCTGACTTCATTCTAAAGACAGGAAGAACTACTAAGAAATAATTTTCCGAAATAATGATACTAATAAAGTAGTTGTAATGCTTCAGCTATAAGAATTGAGCGTAATCTTGTTTTAAGTAGGTTATTTTAGATGGAGTTTAAATCATCTGAAGTTTGAGATGGTTTTTCTCTCTCCTTTTCTTGGAAATACACATCAATAAACTCAAGAAATTGAGATTATTGAATATCACTTATATACTTTAAGGACTCTATACAGGATGCTTTTGGAGAATAAACTTCTGCATTCTTTCACTCCTGTGTACTTGGAAAAATGGACAACGGATGATTTGTCATGATTATTCAGTATGTAAGTCTTTTTGCATTCACTGAAAGAGAATGTTTCTTCTGTGTTTTTATATGTGGATTTATTTTACACTCTTGAATTTATATTTACATAAAAAGGTAGAAATGCAAAATGTAATAAAACTTAATTTTTGCCATCTCACTTGATGGGGACGTTGTTGCAATAAAATGGTTTTTCTGGTGGTTTCTGCTTGCTGAATTCCTGTGTTTGTGTGGAAGTATTAAGCTATTTGGAATTTCAGGTGTCAATTTATTCATAATTGGGACACTGATTTTGTAATAAAGGTAATCATTGAGTCTCAGAAATATTGGAAGAATAGTACTTGCTACATTTTGAATTTTTGTAGAGGTTGGAAGATGAGATATTATTCTTGACACAGAAGAAGTATTCGGGGCCCAACAATACTTCCAAAGCACTTACGTAGAGTATGTTTTCTCTGAGAGAGCTCAAACTATGCTTCAGCTATGTACTCAAGAATAGTTTTACTCTCATTTCTAAATATTGAGATTGGTTTAACCCTGAACAGAGCTGATAGGTCAAAATAAATAGGAACAACTTTGAGGTAAGAATAGCAAGGGTGTTGAACAAATTGCAAGGTTTTAAACACATTGGTCTGGAGGAGATATTGAGACCAACACAATGTTTTTGAAGACCTGAAGTTATTAATCCCATGTGTAGGTAAGACAACAAAGCCATATCAAGAATTTGAGAATCTGTTACATTTAAATGAATCAGAAGAGCTTTGTTCAACTGGATACTGCCTCTTTTGTTTGTTTAGGTACTGACAACTCAATGTACTTTTTCCTGTGTGTGTGTGCATACGTATTTTGTTTGTTTAACATACCCATCTACCTTTCCTCTAACCTGCTTTAGGAGTGCATGTGTACTGGTCAGTTTCAAAACAAATAGGGAATTTTAAATGAATGTGCTCAGTTCTCATTTAAAGTAGTTTTAACTCACTGAGTAATAATCTGTCTCCTTCAGTTATCCGTATAGTTGATATAGGTTGAAATGCTTCTGTATTTGTTTGACTTTTCTAATCATTATGAAAAGTAGAGGAATTGTGTGCTGCATTCTCCTGAAGTTGTACATAGAATTCCACCTTAATGACCTGGTAATTATTTTGATAATACTTGAATAGTGTTAAGGCACTTTCCATTAACTTCTTTTTGAGAAGGTTCTTGGACTTTTTGATGGATTGCTAAAGCTTTCAAGTTAAGCGATTCTTGATAACTTCCAGTAAAATCTAGGTTGATGGCTTGATAAATGCCTGCTTTGTTTCTGTAACTTTGGAGTGTACTATCATCTTCATGAATTCAAGGCTGGCTTGTTTAGCAGTTGGTTTGCACCATGCTTATAGTCAGTTTTGTAACCAAGAATACTGATTTATCAGTGCTTTGTAATATGATGGTAATACTTTCTTTCTACAGTCTCCTGATTGCCAGCCTTTGTATTCTGTGTATTACTTTCAGAGATTAAGGGACCCTCTGCTGCTGCAATCTAGGGATCTGTTACACCTTGCCAGTGCTGGAGATAAAGCACTGAAACATTCCTTCTTCCTTCATGCATTCACTAGCAACCATGGTGAATATCGACAAAGAGAGGAAATAAAGCAGCTGTATGAGTGCATGCTAAATATTTCCTTTTTTCCTCTCCTGAGTGTTTACTTGTCATTTTTCTGGCCTTTTGTTCTTAAGTGGAAAAGAATTCATGAGTTTCCTGATCTAAGACAATACAGAACTACACCACTGCTTATTTGAGTGGCCTGCCTCAATTGTTTAGCTACATGTGTATGTTTGCCACACACTTAGAAGTATTCCTTGCAGGCAAATAAACAGACTTTTGTTTCTTTCAGACATCCTTTGGAGTTCTTGCAATAGTGCATTCTGTTTTAACAGACTTCTGTATACTTTGATTTTTGAAGTCTAATAGTTTCCATTCATGCTGCATCTCTAAAAATCGTGACATGTTTTAAAAAAAAAAAAAAAAAAAAACCAAAAAACAAAACAATAAATAATATTTCAGGATCCTTACTTTAGACTCCTACTTTCTGGAATTGTATTAGTAAATTTCAGATCTTTACTACAAGTTTCTCTGAAATCTATAAAGAAAACTATGTAGCTCTTGTGCACTAAATGGTTTTCAGGTACAGTACCATCTGTATGTCCATAACAAGGACTTCTTCTGTATTCTAATGTAAACCAACATGACTGAAGTTGTTTTCACTGAAGCTTCCACTTGATTCCTTATCCAGATCTAGAGGCTCACTAATCTCTTGTTAGCAGAGTGCAGTAGGTAGTTTTCCATCTTCGGAAGATGGAAAGAAGATGAGCAGTTAGAAGTGCAGGGCAGGTGTTACAATTTTATTTGCGTTTTATAAAAGCACTTCTTTTGGAGTGATGCTCAGCTGTCATTTGTTTCCATCTTATATCCACGGTTTCTAACTGCTCTATTAGGGTAACGCTGAATCTGAAGTGCGTCGTCATTGAGAGGTGAAATTTGTTGATACTGCTGTTGTCTTCTTCTACCAGGATCTGCATGGAGCTGTGTGCATTTGCAGCTTTCTTCATTGTTCTGCAGCTGTAACTAGTACCCAGACTCACCTGTATGTGGCACCCTGCATTTCAGATTGTACTTCTGTTACCCTGAGCAGTTTTGCCCAGTTCATGAACTGATGCCTGGGGAGCTGTGCATACTTGGGGTCCACATCCCACATGTAGGTCCCGTCTCGCTATCCCAAACCTGCTTCTCTGAGTTCTGCTACTATAGAAGGCCAGTATTTGTGTGCTGCAGCATTGCATTATGATCATAAAAACCTCATCACAGAATTGTGAAAACAAGCTTGACTATGACCTTGACTCCTGGGCTGTTATTATTTTGTATTCTGGGACAGGAGCAGGGATTAAGGATTAAAGGAGGGAAAATTTTTAAAGGGAGAAGTAATTGGTAGATGAACAGTAACAGCAGATCAGTTTGTATATTCATATTAATTACACATATTCTCACATCTGTACTGTCAAAGATCTTTGTTAGTGAGAAAGCAAGTTTTGCTCATCACTTATGCTGATCAATTTAAGTATTTGCTAAAACTTTCGATTACTTTTGTCTTTGCCATCAGTTTGTTTCTCTCTACTAAATGATAGTATTTAGGCAGGATTTACATGTTGAAATCAGCCAGAGCAAACTTTGCAGTATTTTTTACTTTTTGCTCTTAAATTTATAACACTGAGTTTCAATAATCTGATAGAAGTAATGGCCTTTAGCATGACATCCTACAAAACTAAATTCAATATTTATAATAGTTGTTTCAATTTGTTGTCTTCTCCCCCCAAAATTGTTTCGTACAAAATGTAGAGTGTAATATATCCCTTAAAATTAAAAATGCTTTCTCATCTTGCTGTGGAATTGCATCAAGAATTTGTGCTTATTAAATTCTACCAGAAGAGGGCAGTATTGCATTATAGCAGATGCGGTGTGCTGACAACTAGAAGAGGCAGTTAAAAAAAACAACAACCTTATATAATGCAACGTTTCTGAGGTAACTTGCTTAGATATATAGCTGGGAGATGCGTAATCATTCTAAGTGATTGCATTTATGGTTTTCTAAATACTTGTCTGAGATGACTGTTTCAGAAGCTTAGTATAATAAATTTCTTTTGGGGTGCAATTTAATGCTGTTTGAGCTCTTTCCAGACTTTCTGATGTAGTTATAGCCTTTCATTCATAGAAATGTAGGGTATCACACTGTAGAAGCAATGTAATTTAAGTATTAGATGTTTTCATTTGCCCAAGTCTTCTTGAGTTTCATACCCATGCTTATTTCGGGACTGTACATGAAGAACCTATGGCTTTGTAGAAAACTGCTGCAATCCATCCCTGTGCCTGACTTAGCAACAGCCACCTACTGCATTATCTACGCATGCTGTACCTAGCTGCTACTAGGACTGCTGCTCATCTGCTTTGAAGAGTAGTGTGAAGTGCTGATGCATTAACCCAGCACCTGTTGTTTATGAACTTGTAAGAGAGGCAAACAGACATGAAGTGAATGCGTATTAAATGTTATGAAGCATTTGGCATTAAATCCTGGCCACAGCGGTACATTTTCCAGAGACAACAATGTAAGTGATGGAGGAAAGGGTGGACACCGAAGTGTGTTACCAAAGGCTTGCAGCGAGAACTTTTTCCATCCTGCTTCCTTGAGGTATGCCAAAAGCAGACCTCAGTCCTACCTCAGTGTTTGTATCAACAGCCACAGTGGTTGTCGAGCCTCTGGATTATGCAAGTTTTGCTCTCCTGAGAGTCCTACCATTGTCCTGGCAATTGCTGATTTACTTCTGAAATTTGGAATTAATACGAAATACTGGTTGAAAAGGCAAGTGTATCATTTAAAGCTTGAGACAAACAGATCGGTCATACTGTTTCCAACAGTGTGATCTCAACATTGCTAATGAAGCCAGTGCTGAGATGAGCATTGGCAACAATCTTAATCAGACACAGTTTCAAATTGTCTTGAAAAATAAGACATGTACCTAAACTGCTGTAGTAGTAGTAGCAGGAAGAGGTGAATGCTGAACCTTTCAAGGCCAGATTAAGACTTTGCATAGATGCAAAGCTTGGCAGTATGTATTTACTTAGTACACTATTGAATAGAGGAACTGGAAAAGCTTTAGAAATACAAATATACAAATACTTTTTCTTATTGGAGTAAAGCCTGTAGTTAGGCTGCAGCAAAATCATGGAATCATAGAATGGCCTGGGTTGAAAAGAACCTCACAGATCATCTATAATCAATTCTAATTGCTAGACCATGTGGGAACACATTTAAGCTGCTTTCTGGCCAAAGATTGTACGTTGTATGACATGGGAAAGGTGACAAGATCCATCTCCCGTGGAAATCCTCTATTACTTTGTTTCACAGCTCCTCTATTTCATTCCTTCTAAAATAATGATTGTGTGAGTATCTTCTGGAAAGCAGTAACAGCATCATCATCTTAATTACCTGTAGCTGGTGACTTCTTCTGTACCTAAGCATTGGAATTTTTCAGATTTTCTTTAACTTTCTTTCTCTCTCTCTCTCTCTCTCTTTTCTTTTCTTTTTTTTTTTTTTTTTTAATAATATGGTACGGATCTCCATGACTTTATTTTGTAGAATCATAGAGTGGTTTGTGTTGGAAGGGACCTTAAAGATCATCTAGTTCCAAACCCCTGCTTGTAGGCAGGGCCCTATCCAACCTGGCCTCCAGGGATGGAGCATGCACAGTTTCTCTGGGTGACATGTTACAGTATGTCAGCCCCTTCTGAGTAAAAAAAATATTACTTATATTTAAAATAATTTTCTCCTCCTTCAACATCCCCTGCTACCCTATTACTACACTGTTTTGTAAAAAGACCCTCCTCAGCTCTCTTGTAGTTTAGCTCCTTCTAGGTACTGGAAGACTACGATCAGTTTTCCCATGTCTTTAATTCTCCAAGCTGAGCAAGCTTGGTTATCTCAAACTCCCTTCATAGGAGAAGCTCTCTGATCATTTTTGTGTCCTCCTCTGGGCTTGATCTAACAGATCCATGTCTTTTTTGTGGTGTGGGCCCAAGACGTGAATGCAGTACTCCAGATGAAGCCCTCACAAGGGCAGAGCAGAGGGATGCAGTTCTCTCTCTGCTGGCCACCCCTGTTTTGATGCAGCCTAGGGTACAGCTGGCCTTCCAGGCTGCAAGCACATTGCTGGCTGACATCAAGCTTCTCACCTATCAGTATCCCAAGTCCTTCTTTCTCAGGGCTGCTCTCAATCCACTCTTGGCCCAGCCTGTATCTGTGCATGGGAGTGCCCTGTCACGGGTGCAGGACCTTGTACTTGGCCTAGCTAAGCTACATGATGTTCACCCAAGCCTGCCTCTCAAGGTCTCTCTAGGTGGCAGCCCTTCCCTCCTACATGTTGATTGCACTAGGGAGCTTGGTGCTATCAGCACACCTGCTACATCCATATCACACCAACAAAGATTTTAAATGTTTCCAATCCCAGTGCTGACCTTCCGAGGAATATCACTCATCACTGGTATCCACCTGGACGTTGAGCTGTTGGCCACGATTCTTTGAGTGTGACCACCCAGCCAATTCCTTATTCACCAAGGGGTGCATCCATCAAACCCACACCTTTCCAATTTAGAGACAATGATGTTGTGTGGGACAGTGTAGTAAAGTGTTTTGCACAAGTCCAGGGAGGTGAACTTATTTCAGAAATTAGATTTCAAAATTGATCACTGTTTGTTATTTATTTGTTTGTTTGTTTTTCAGGGTTGTTTTTGTGTGTGTGTGTGTGTGTGTGTGTGTGTGCTGAAAGAAGAGGAAACTGATGTTTTGGGGAGTGATAGTGATGTGTTCCTAATTTGAGATTAGTAATAAAGTCTGCTATATATATTTTTTTTTCTATAAGCATAATATCTTATTTTACTGCTATTCAAACTATTGTGTTAATGTTTTCCTTTTTTTTTTTTTTTCTTCTCTGCAGTGCTGGTAGCAGTTGTCATTGGACAGATTCAGTTCTGTCACAGTAGCCTTGTCTGTTTTATCTACCACTGATCTTTTGACTTCTGTCTAGTCCATGGACTTCTATGGTCATTAATTGCAAAACACTGATTGCCTAAGATGCTGGGAGAATGTCTGCTCTAGGAAATGGTTAGAGATGAAACATGGAATGTCAGTGAGCATTGTTTTTAAGAGATTCTTTTCAGGCAAATTAAAATTAGAGAACCAAGGGGACTTGCAAATCACATAGGCTAAGACCCATAAAAGCGTTCCATTTTCTAGCTGCTATTTTAGGTACTTAAACTAGAAGTTTGTATGTTCATATCTTTTTTACTCAACTGCTGCTTCTGACCCCTGCAGCTTGCAATGCTGTTTAACGTAACGTTTTCGCTGATGTCCTCCCACTGAATGAGAATCACAGAGCAGATACTTCTTAGTTCAATTTGTCCTGAAAGGTCAAACACTTCTGCATGGTGCCTCAGACCTCAGAGATGGTGAATGGTGCATTTCCAGAAGGGAAGAGGTACTGATACAAGTCCTCTCTCAAAGTCATGATGACAAAGATTTTGAATGAAAGTTCTCCTGTGACAGTTATCTATGCAGAGAGAATTTGTGGAAGTGAATAACAGCTATCTTTTCCTCTCTTTGGCTTCCATATTTGTATCTAATTAATTGAATTAGTTCATATATCATCATGCTGCCTGCTATGAATTTCATGCTGAGATACTTAAGTCATCTGAGAAGCATGGCTTTAGCAAAATAGCAGGACAGCAGGTCTCTTTTATGTATTTGACCCTTTTGAAAAACAGTCAACCAACCAAAGAAAGCAAACTAACAACATGGTATTTTCCAACATGGAGCAAAATGTGTATTTGTTTGCATATGCTTTATGTTAGATTAATGTCTTTTTTTTTCCTTTTTTCTCCAAAGATTATAGCTTTTGTAAGTCATTTGCCTTAAATGATGCAGCCTTGCTTTGTTGCTAAATTCCTTGGCGATTTCAAAATCAATATAAAAAGGGGTGATTGAAAAGGCTATTGAAAGTGGTCACAAACAGTTATGGCAAGGATAACAATTATGCTTCTTTGGCAATTTTTTGTTGTCAAAACAATTTTCTAATTAATGCTTAGGGATACAGTAAAGAACAGACAATAAAATCATTGAAGAAAATATCTGAACAGTAAACATCTTACTGTGTTATTCTCTGGAAACAGATGTTCTAGAGATGTTAGCTCCTTAAATTGAATGGAAATTCCTGTCTTGGATTTTCCTTATAGCATCCGTGCACTAACAGTTGCAAATGAAACTGATACATCTTGAAAAGAGCAGCAGTCTACTGAGGAGCAACTGTGAAAAAGATGAAATCCTGATTTCATTGAAATCAATAGGAGTTATCCTATTACCTTTTATAAAGGTTTTCACTACTGTTAAAATCCTTCTGTTTCTGAACAGGTTATAACATAAGACAAAGAAAAAATGAAGTGTGTAGGAAAGGAATACAGTATAAAAGTAGTGTCTAACCAGTTTCTTGTTATACATTTCTTCCTTGAAATAATTTGTTCAAATTTAAAGCAAGGCCTTTTCTGAATTGGTTTGAAGTCTGTGACATGGGACATTCATGAGGGCTATGAGCTGAGCAGATGAAGCAGAAAATGAGGAAAGGAAGCGGTGTAACAAGCACAAAGGAGAGACTGGGTTTGTTCTGCAAGTTGGAGAATGTGGGAGGAAAAAGGGCTAACAGCAGTGAAAGAGAAAATGCAAAATAATATTGCCAATATTGTATCAAGGAAGAGTAAGGTGCTGATTTTTGCCTGGGAACCTATGGGTTTTTTTAAGTTTCTAAAGCCCTACCTTTTGGTTCTGGTAGGTTGATTTTCAACCTCCAATGATTAAATATTTTATTTTAACACCCTTAAAGGAACAAACTAAGGCCATAATCAGTTGTCTACGCTGCCTAAGGAGAGGAGGAATGGAAAGACACAGGTTGAGACATTTCTAAATGTAGTTCAGTGGGAAGAAAGGCACATGGAGACACAGGAGAGAGGAGGGAAAAGTGATGGGAACTGAACAGAGCAGGGGCAAAGCCACAGAGTAAGAAACAGTTCTGTCTGGAAACAGGTAAAAGATGGGAAATGCACAGAGATGGGGGAGAGGGTAGGGTAGAGAGGAAAGGATAGTAGTTGCCCCTAAAGATGATTTGGGGTGAACTCACTGGCAGCCACAGGGCGCTGATACAGCCTCCAATTCCTGCTCATTGTGGGGTCTCACAGCCCTTCTCCAGCCAGAGCTCTCCATGAATATTCCCTCTCGCACCAGCACAGCATGTTTCCTCCAGCGGGACAGGGAAAATTTGCTGCTGTGGTAATTCAGTACTTCAGTGACTGAGGAAAGAATGAGCAGATGTTTGCACAATTTTTAAATGATAAAATTGTAGTACAGGCATCTTCTGGGCGCGTGCTTTGGGCTTTCCATCTCAGTAAAGATGAATGTTAGGGCTAAACACTTCTGGAAGGGCTGAGACAGCTGGGGCTCTTCAGCCTGGAGAAGAGGAGGTTCAGGGAGATCTCATTGGTGTCTATAGATACCTGAAGGGAGAGTTCAATGAAGAAAGAGCCAGGCTCTTTTCAGTGGTTCCCAGTGCTAGGACAAGAGGCAATGGGTGCAAAGTGGAACAAAGGAGGTTCCCTCAGAGCACTTCTGTGCTGTGCAGGTGATGGAGCACTGGCACAGGCTACCCAGAGGCTGTGTATGAGGTTTCCCTCTTCAGGAGCTGCCTGGCTGTGGGTCTGGGCCCCTGCTCTGGTGTCCCTGCTGCAGCGGGGGTTGGGCCTGATGGACCCAGAGGGCACTACCAGCCTCAGCCATTCTGTAATTCAGTGACTGAATGAGATAACCTATTCCTAAAACTGTAAAGTTTCACACTCACCTGGCCCCAGATTTAGGGTAGAGATTAATGCCAAGTATTTTACTTACCTTTATATTTGCAGTTAAACAAAAGGCTCATGAGGACGGGGAATATCACTGTTGTATAGGGCCCCACAGGAGGCTCTGAATAATTACAGACCCTCTATGCTGTATGGGAGCAATAGTAATTTCTTCTAAAGATGCTATTCTGCTTCCAGCAAAATGCAAAGCTGAAAATAAAGAGCTTGTCTGCAGTTTTTTATTCTTAAGGCTTTAGAGCAGTGCCTGGCAATTGGAAAACCTACATTTTATAGACAGTGTTCAAAAACTACATGCTGTGTGAATGCTGTGTGTGCCTAATGCTAGAATATGCCCTTTAGTGGATCTAGCCATAAGTTTCCACTTGGACCTGAGGAAATACCTTTCTTAGTAATAGAGATATGAGAAAGCTGGGGAGAATGCAATGCTCCTTCAGTGGTCTGTGGATGACCACACATGCCATTACTCCAAGCCTCAGTTTATCCACTGGGAAAACATGCTTCTTGTCACTGAACCTTTTTGGAAAACACTTCTATGAGAAGCACTGCTTCTCTGTAAGAAGAACCTTGTTTTTTAAAATGACATCTCATGTATGTGCATCTGAATTCTGGTTAGGGCAAGCCAAGTCAGGAAGCTGTTTTCTGCTGAGTTTTATCCTGTTGGGAAGAAGCTGAAAAGATGGCAGTGAAAGACAGAAGGAGAAGCAAGAGAGAAAAAGAGAGGTTGCCTGCCCAGGTTGTGGGGAATTTGATATTGTTTTATACTGTGCATCTGAATAGCTTATTTCTGTTTGCATCCATCCTAAGGTAGATGTTCTCACTCGAAGCTGTGGGAGTGGACCATATTTGGAAACACGTCTCTTGCATGAAGCAGTGCTGTTAGGCATCTGCAACATTTGTGCTGATGCCCTGTAGGCTTGCGACTGGGTTGCCAATCCTAGCTTTCATTCCTTTCCAGGAAGGAAGAAGCTCTCCCTATGCTTCTCCTGAAATCTTCCTCACCCTCTTGAGTTTGAGTTGAGCTTCAGGGTCAGACCACAGGTATCTGCCTTGGGTTGCAAGAGTCTGAGTAGCAAAGAGATCTGGAGGGGCACTGGAAAGAGGCAAAATTGTCACAGTGCATAAGCAAAATATTTCAATTTCAGGAAATATCAAAGGTGAAAGTGCAGCTGCTTCAGTGAGCCTAGTTCTTGCAGGACCTTCAGGCAAAATACAAGTCAGTAGCAGGACAGAACATTTTCTGCTTGAATAAGAAGTGCTGATTTCCCAATCCTTGCCATTGCATCACATCCTGCTCAGGTGTCCTGAATGAATAAAAAGGCTGCTGGATACTGTGGTAATACCTTTATTAGAAAATATCTCCAAACTTATGAAACCTGACTTGTATCTGAAGGTTTAGGCTGTGCTGATTCTCCTGGCAGCTAACCAGATATTTGTCTGCTCACAAGATAAGACTGCTACACTGTAGTTCTTAAAGCAAACTCGACTGCACAGCCAGTAATGGCAGATGTTTTTCAGCTTGATTACTTCTACTGTCATTTAGTTAAGGTTCCTACATATAATTTTTGCTCTCCTTATGTTTGTACATCAGAAGGGGATGTTTGGAAATGCTTGCTTTCTAGGAGTGCAAATGAACAAGGAATGTAATGATTACAGCAGCATGGGATTATCAAATGACTGTTATTTCAGAGGATGTGTTTGTACGTGATTATCCTGCCACCTCCCTGAGAACAACTTAACTCAAAATTAGTTTGATTGTAACTGATTAAAACTGCTGCGGGCACACACTCTCTGTTTGCTTGTCCATTTCTGTGCACGTGGGTTGGGTGGGTTGGGTGATCTGAGATGGATGCTGTGCTAGGTTACCTTCAGTAAAGAGTTACGAGGGTGTTGAGAACTTCATAATCACTGCTTTTGTCTTTTTAGCCTCAATGGCAATCTGCCTGCTGCTAGGGTTTTGTTTTGTTTTTTTTTTTTTTTTTTTTATCCTACAAAGCAAGCAGCAGTTGATTAAATGGGTGAACAATGGATGGCTGAAAATTACATGGGAATGAAAGAGCTTTGAGTTGAATTTCACCACAATTCAATTAATCTCCTGAAATACAGCCTATTACTTAAAGCTGTTAAGCAGACAGTTTTATAGCCACAATGCTGTGTGTTGTTCCTTCAGATTTTCTTTCTTGAAGCTCAGGTCAATGAATATCTCGCCTCAGATCACCCGTTTATTTCTCCTAGAGAAGAAAAGAATGATTTACAGCCACAGCACCCACCCAGAGCTGAACAATGGAGGCTTTAGTAAAAAAGTGAAAGCGTCTTTATATTATATTGAAATGCAATGATTTATTTGATGGTATCAAAATCATTTCTTTCACTGTTTGTACTTCGTCACTAATCATACATACATGGGGACCCCAGATGTGAAAGCTATTGCAAAGTCCATGCACCATCTTACAGCTGAAGGCCAGATCCCATCAGTGACTCCATGCAAGAGCTTCTCTTCTGAAAGTCAGCAAGATTCTACCTACAGGTTACCTGTTTCCTGAACAGTGTGGCTTCTCCAGTTGTAGTCAGAGATCAGGTGAGGTGCTGCCTGCAGGTGGAAGAAATGTGGAACTGTATAGAAAGCTGGTGAAATAGCAATGGAAAGATATTATGATATTATGCTATAATATCAGAAGCTACTATAGAAGAGAGAGAGTGAAAAGCCTGTAGAGAAAATCACTGAAATGCTCCTTTTTTGCTCAATGAATGCATTTTGCTATTTTGGTTTACTTCATTTATTTTTTATTATTGTCAAAATGTTGTTTAAGACCATCAGTGTTCCACTGCAAGTTCTATGCCCTGGGTAATTTACATGTGAATTTTATTTTCAGAAGTTGTATCATTTGAATGGACACCAGTTTCTTCCATGCTGCTGCCCATAGAGAATCCACATGGTTTCGTCACAGTGGTTTCCTTTGCCACCGGTGCTGAGTAAATAATGATTGTTTTACACAGAACTCATATGGGATATTAAAAGAGAATTAAGACCATGCACTGCATGCGAGTTGGAATATGCCTAGAAAATAAATTAAAATCTCTGGGTTATTTTGAGGTATTTAAATTAATTTAATGATAACAAAGGTTTGCAATATATTATAAGCAATATCTTGCTCTCCTGCTGTGTACCATTTTTCACACCTGAAAAAGGATTCAAGTGATAAAAGAGCTCTGCTCTGTAACAGATCTGCTTACTTAACATAAGAAAAAGATTGTCCAGTGCTGCAAGTGTACCTGCAAGCACACTAGGGAAAGGGCTGTATGCACTTAATTGGTCCCGTTTGCTTTATTTATTAATTCAATCTATAGCCTTATTCTGTCAAAGTGCAGAGAAGTGGAGCTGTTTAAACATAAGCCAAATAAAGCAAATGCAAAGCTGCATCTGTTGGAATTCTTGTGCTTTATCTTCAATAATAACCTGGTTATACCCATGGATGACATGGCATTAAAGTCCTTCAAAGAGCATGCATTCTGTTATCAACTTGAAGTGTAAAAAATACAAAATCTTTCACTACTTTAAATTGATCAGAAGATCAGAGATTTTAAAAAATCATGGTAATAAATATAGTTATTGTACGTGCAAACAGACTTCTGGCTAACAAAGAGTCTAACATTTTCTTGGTGGTTTCAGCTGAATGCTCTGTGTTATGAGCATACTGATATGTTGTGCAATTCTCTGGTGAATTGTAGTGGTGTGTATATAAAATATAAACTACAGAAAGACTAAGAAAAAATAGGTGCAGTACTCAGTTATCATTTGAATATCTGTGATACTTTCTCAGACAAAATTTTTAAATACTTTTTTTCCTGCTTTCTACTTTTTTGTATTGTATGATGTATTTTTCTGACTTGAATTGTGTCAAATCTATATTTGATCTATTTATTACTTTTTTTTTTTTTTTCCCTGCAGGTTGAAGAAATGAAGAGTTCCTGTAAAAAGATCTATTCCTGTAAAAAAAAAAAAATTGCAAATATTATTTGCAATAATATGTAAACAAACAAACAAACAAATAAATAAAAAGAGGTAAACTCTAAAAGAATAAGGTTAGTCAAAAGGTATTTTTCCCTTTTGAAGAAATAATTTCTGCTTTGTCAAGAACAAAATAGGATTTTACCTGTGATTTTGCAGCTTTCATTCTGACTGTTAACTTGTGCATTTTATCAGATCAAAAGAACTTCATTTCTCCTTAGTGGAAAAAATGATCACATGCAGCTTTGTTTATCATGTCTTGGATGATATGCCCAGAGCTGCTATCCACTGTGTTTATTCTTTTCTTTGTTTGTGTTTTTATTGCTCTTTGATCTGGAAACTCCATTTCAGTTTGGAGAAAAAAGAGGGTTTTTGTTGTTTGGAAGCACTCAGTTGTAGAAATATGGGCATGCAACTGATCCAACACCTGGTTTCATTAATGAAGGGTCTGCAGTCCTCATCTATCTCTCTCTCTCCACCAGATATGTTGTTGAAAACTGCCACTCACTTTTAGCCACTAAGGAAGGATTGTTTTTGGTGTATTAATCATGTCTAATTATGGACCTCACAATAGCTGAGCCAATCTGAACTGACTTTAGTTGACACACAGTCATGACCACATTCAAGTTGCTTTTGTGCTGGACAGTTTCTAGACACCGCAATAGCATCTTTCATACAAGAACTTTTATAATCTCTAAAGCTGCCAGGATTCAAGGAGCATTTGGGCACTGCTTTCAAACACAGAGTTTGGTTTTTGGGTTGTGCTATGTGGAGCCCTGGGTTGGTCTCAGTGATCTTTGTTGATCCTTTCCAGCTCAGGATATTCTATGGTTTTGTGATTCAGAAAGGAAGTGTGGATGGTGTTTATCCAGCCTAAAATCTTTGAGGTTTGGAGTTTGTCATGAACTTTGCTGGTGTCTTACGTCTTCAAAATTGAAAGGAAGAAGTAAAGAAGAAATGACAAGTAGGGATACCAGATGTTCAAATTTGAGATCCTTCAGAAAGATTAAGTGACAGTTGGTATCTAATAATTTTTTGGAAAGACATGCCTAAAAAGTGGAACATTCCTACACTTTAAATCTGCGTTTTGGAGTGTGGTATCATGAAAATGTAAATTTGTATTGTTTGTTGTCCTGGATTGTGTGAGAGGTTGTCAAATATATCTCAGGAGTAACAGGCATTTTTGGCAAATGTGCCCAGAAGCCAGTCACCCCTGTGCTTAAAACTTAAGTATATGTCTGTTTACATCTTATTTTGTAGTCCTCAGTGATACAATTTGCCAGATATGAGGTCTGGTCCCCCCTCCAGCCATCCACCCCAATGTCAAGAGGTTCTGGAACTATCACAGAATCACAAAATAGTAGAGGTTGGAGGGCACCTCTGGAGAACATAGAGTCCAACTCCCTGCTAAAGCTGGTTCCCTACAGCAGGTCAGGAAAACATCCAGATGGATGTTTGCGTTCAAAGAAGACGACTCCACAACCTGGGCTGTCGTTCCTAGTGCTCCTTTACTCTGACAGTAAGTACGTTTTTCTTCATGTTTGTATGGAACTTCCTGTGTTCCAGTTTGTGCCTGTTGCCTTTGTCCTGTCACTGGGCACCACTGAAAAGGGTCTGTCCCCATCCACTCGACTCCTGCCCTTTAGATATTTATAAGCATTGATTAGATCCCCCATCAGCCTCCTCCAGGCTGAACAGTCACAGGCCTTCCTCATAAGGGAGATAGATGCCCCAGGGCTCTCATCACCTTCGTAGAATTTCCCTTGGGAGTCCAGGACTAGAGTTTAGGCTTAAACTTGACAAATGTTTTTAGTGAATGAATACAGCATGTTTTAAAACATTCTTCTCTTCTTTTTAAAAATATTTTGTCTTTGTAAATAATATTTTTGGTGAGGAATAGCCTAGGCTTTAACATAAAGATAGTTATCATTCAGAATTATTCTACATTGCAATTCCTAAGAGACTCATGCTCTTCACTTTCCCATCCATGCCTGTAAGATAGTGAGATGCATGCAAAATGAATATACTGGCTAAATTTCCACTCATGAAAATCTAGTCATAAAGATTTAATGCTATTTCAGCCACTAGGAATGTACTGAACCCACTGCATACATGTAAATTTAAGTTTATAGAAAGACTGCCTGAATCAGTAATTATGTCAAACAGGAGGTCTAGCTACATGAAAACATTTCAGAAAATTTCAAATATACCTCCAGCATGCAAAGTGGCCCTATGTATGCTTTCCAGATATTGAATGCTTTTGAGCTCGAAAACCTCTACAAGGTATAAAAGCAAACCATCAAGGAAAAATAGAGGATTGTTCCAGAATAATTTCTGGTAAACTATTTTCTGCTTTCCAGTTAGCCTTGTTTAGACAAATTCCTTTCAAAGGTCTCTGTGTCTCAAAGAAATATATCATTTATTTATTTATTTATTTTCCCTTGGCTGTCAATTTATTTTCTATTTAAAAAAAGAAGGAAAAAACCCCAAAGATTATGGCTGTAGGATTCATCCTTTCTGCAATGAGGGCTGTCTGCCGATCGCTTCCTTTGAGGAGCCCTGAAAACAGTCATTTCACTTACTGCAGTTGTAGCAGTAATGAACTGCTCACAGCTGACACTCGGGTTGTGCAGCCTGTGATTCATGAAGAACACAGAATATAATCCCAGCATACTCAGAAACGCCACTTTGAAAAGAATTTAATGACACATTTCTTTTGCAATATTCAGATAGAAAAGACTCAAGTAAAATAAGTGAGGAGAGATGGATGGCAGGGGAATATCAGGACTTCACAAGATAATGTGTTCAGTACAGAAAGGAAAATATTTTAGCAAAACTTTCTGATTTAACTGCACTTGTGAGACAATATATTACCTTTTCACACTCTCCTTGTTTTATGTATGTTTGTGTTCCACAAAATTAAACTGAGAACAGATTTTATTGTACAGAATAGAGAGAAGTGCAGTTTATTTTCATTTTTATGTACTTCATTGGAAATTAGGTAAAGAATATTATTTCAGAGCATTATTCAAAAATTGTCATTTACCATGCTCACTGGTAGTAATCTATACAACTATAAAGTTCTCAGCCCCTAGATATCAATTTTATGTGGCTATGAGTTCACTAGGAAGTAAATTCCTTTATCATTCTTTTGCTTTGTTATCAAGCAAAGATTTTTACAAATTTGAAGACAGGTCCACTGAATATTTAAATGACATAAATGTTTTCTGAATTATGTGTATAGTCTTTTGAGGAAACTGAACTACTAGTAAGAGAAAACTGTGTGTATCAGGCTATTACACAGTTTCTAATTATTGGTAGTTTGGTTATCTCATCTGTCTATTTGTTTTCTTTTATGTTTCTGGTTTGGTTGTGGCTGAATCCTAAACTGATTGTGCTTGGAGTCTGAGCCTTTGCAACACACTGATTGAACTCAGTAGATCAGGTTGACAGTTGGACTTTGGAGGTCCTTCCCAACACAGATGATTCTATGAACATACAGAACTTTCCATTTCTCATTTCTCAGGTACCTTCCAGCCTTCACTAATGACTGATCATCCACTAAAAGAAATAGGTAATGACCATCTGTACTGGAAATACTAAGTCATGGCTTGAAACAGTGATTGAGCACCTGTTGGGAAGGCAGGGTCACCCCAGAGGAGCTCAGGTGCATGCAATCCAATGGATGCTGGCTTCACCTGTTCCAAGACCTCAATTAAGGGTTGGCAGTGGAGGCAAGGGTATCTTGCTGGAGATCCTTTGTACTTGAGGCTTTCTAAGGGTACGCAGATTCTTTTCTTTGTTCATGTATTTGTGCTTATCCTCACTGCAGCTTAGGACTTAGCTACCCTGCTATTATTGCTGTGCTTTCCTTTGCTTTATAGCATTATGCTGTTTATGAACCTCTTTTCCTCTGCAAAACAGAAATAAAGTGGTTTGTTGTGTTTGTTTTTTTTTTTAACAGTTTATGAGGGATAATGTTAAAAGTAGACAGCTAATAGTATTTTATATATATAGTATTTTTATATATATATATATAGTATTATATATATATATATATATGTATATGTATATAAAATATACAACTACCAGAAGGTTATGCCTCCAAATTTCAATTTGGTCTCTAGTTTGTTAAGTATTTCCAGAGTAATGCTTCCTTTTTCCACTAGAAGAAAAAATGTAAGTTTCCTTAGGTATGCACCTTTCACTTAATGTTGATCAAACCAGATTTAGTGTAAACATAGATCTCATTAGAAGATGCTACAGTAGTCTTTTTAATGCCTGATAAATTAATTCCAGCTCAAAGTAAAAGTACAGCCTGAAGGATATTTAATGGCAAATTCTGGTAAGGTTTGTAGGAAGCAGTTGCCTCTAAATTCCATTGTTTTGTTTTTTTTCCTCACAAGAAATTACATCGATATTTTATGCAGTTTATCTGGAGAGCTTGGAAGTTCTAAGGATTGTAATGCTTACTATTTTCTATTTATTCATGTCTTACACTACATGGGTACTATGGAACTAAATTTTTGGTTAAGTGCATTTTACACTGTGACAAATTGGACTTAAAGTTACAGTAAAAGCAAAGGAAGATCTCTCAGAACACACAGTGGTTTTCTTCCTTTGACTCTTTTTCTTGAAAGAGTATGCCCCAAGGCCCATTTAATCAGTGCTGGTCTGTGTAAAAATGTCTTGTATTTCAAAATGCTTTTTTCAAGATATTCTTTCTTATAACATTTGAAACGGGGACTTTCTTCTTACTGGCCCCACTACTGTTCCAGTAATATTTGGCTAGTGAAAATGCAGTGCGCTCTATTCTTTTTGCATATTCCTTGTAACATGTTCATGATCTTTCTAGAGCCCAATGCAGACTTTGTAACAGCAAATTTCATGTCAGTGTCCTAAAATGGGTATAAGAAAGTGAAAATAAATAAATAAATAAAAAAAGCTGAGTTACTGGACTGAATGGATGAATATGGACAAGGAACTCAAAAGCAGATTTGCAAAGCTTCTGTGTGTACTGCCTTCTCAGATTATTTAGAGAAACCTCATACATTTATTTTGAAAGAGATAGAAAGTAACATCACACACCTAGCAAAGAATACCTTCTGCATTTTTGACAGTGACTATGACAGAATATTTGGATTCTATGATGCAAGAAATTGTTCTATTTCTTGTCCATTTTGGGGGGGAAATGTTTCATTCAGTGGAGAAGAAATAACTGCTTTTTCTTTCAACTTGAATTTAAAAAAAAAAAAAAAAAAATGATAGGACTCAGCAGCTAGTTTTGAAATCAATTTTCTTGAATAACTCTATGCAAGATATACAGTTCCCTGATGGTGTTTAAAACTTACTGCCAAGAGAAAGGGGGGGGGGGAGGAAGGCACTTAGGATGCAGGGCTATACAGGTGATTCAAATTGAAACTTTGCCAGAGACTCGCAGAGACACTGGATCCTAAATAAGAATTTCTTATGTTTTTTTTCTCATTTTCTTAAAAGTAGCTTCCTACTAGTTAACAGGATGCTATAAAAATATTGGCAGTTTCTGGGGGACTCATATCTTTCTCTTTTTATTTACTTTTTGACAGCAGCCATGATTATTACTTTACAACCTACCAACATGTACGGTGCATAAGAGAAAAGCCCTGTGTGTGACAGCAGGCAGTGTCTCCAGCACATTTGGCTATCAAAGGTTGAGGTCTCTCATGGACAACTCCTGGCTGACTGAGCTGCAGTAGACTGCAGAGCAAACTAAAGATCCCCCTTGCCCTGAATGTCAGTCAGGAAAGGGAAGGCATTGCTGGTCACCTTTGGAAATGAGGCTGATGTCCTCCAAGGATCTAGAGAAGATAAAGTCTTAAATCACTGCAATAAGAATCATCTGAGGAGCTGCTGGAGCCTGTGGAACATTGAACAGGTGCTTTATGTCAATGAATAATACTATCCAGGAACTAAGAGTTCTGCTGTCTGGTTCCTGCGAAGTGTACAGATGTTAGCTGCTGGCACCAGCATAATTCCTATGGAATTACATCCTTCCAACTTTTCTGATAATTAGTTGGAGGCAGCATGCTATCAAATTAAATAGTAGAAAGACTAATTGGATTACTTCAGCAAAATTTGCTCTGCATGTAGTCAGTGAGATGGAAACAGACTCCATTGTTCTTTTTATTTTAAATTATTTGACAAGTTTGAGACTGCATTGCAATTTGCAGTGCAGAAGAGCAAGGTAGAGTGCATTCATCTAATTTAGATATAATTTTTTGCTTCTCTCCAGACGTTCTTTAATACACGTTCTGGCATATACTTCTCATAATTTCGACCGCTTTTCCTTTCTGCAACTCTTGCAAATGCTGTTAATGGTAATTCTTGCTCCTTTTTATTCATGAAATTCAACATCATACAGAAGAGCACAGCTTATCCCCTGACTTATTTAAATTGTCTCATTACATTTGTGGTCTCAAGTAGGATTAGCAGCATTAGTCTATAAGGTTCTTTGCAGTGTTGCAGAGACCTAAAAATGCATATTATGCAGATTACCCAGCTGATAAGAATCTGATTTTTTTTTTTTTTCCAATTCTTTTTTGTTCATTAGGGTACTAAATGGGATACTTAACTCTGTATTAATGCACAGCACATCTTAATAGAGCACTTTTAACATTTGCTTAGTTTATTCTTTTCCTGCCTCTACTTAGCTGTTACTATCCATGTGAGATATCTTGTGGTCTGTTACACTACACTCAGGGCCTACACTGTTTCATCTCTGAGTTCTCTTCATCAGCCAAAAGGTGGAGACAGAAAATAAAGGTAGTCTGGAAATATCTACATAAAAATAAGTGCAACTTCATGTGAGTACTATGAGATAATGCAAAACCATGGCTTTTATGTACATATCTTGAAATTCTTGAAGTGACTAAACTTGTTTTATACCATTGTAAGAATCTTCCAAGTAAAGGCTGATAACAGTTGGTTAATTATGTTTTAGAATGTAGTATCACTGATCACATTACATGCTTTTAAGCAATAATGGCAAAAGAAGGAGAATTAGGAGCTTTCTTCTAATGTTCTAGATTCTCACTGTCTAAATGTGAGACATGTCCTGGGAACCCAGCTGCAATGTGCTGCTGAGTGTCAAAAAGAATCAGATGTAGAAAAAGTTGTCTGAAAAATAAAAATATTAAAAAATGATTTAAAAAATAAATGAATCCAGGCTTATTCTATTGCTTTCATTTTATTTAAGTCAGGTCAAGAGAAATTTGAGTCTGATATGCTGAATAAGATAGGATAAATAAATAACAGTATGGAAATGAGATTTATAGAGAGCTTTAGGAAGAAGTAGAAAAAAGATTTTGAGACTGTGCTGAACTTGTAGGAGAGATAGTAATGGTTTCAAAAGACAGCAACTTAAACAGGAATATGACAAGCCAACAGTGGTAGGTTCTTGTGATACCCAGTGTGATAAAGAAAGAAATGAAAATTTAGGAGAAAGTTTAAAAAATATAACTTTGAGAAAAACAGGGTAGGCTGAATGGAAGCATTTGTGTACTGGAGACAGGACAGACAATAAGAAAAACAAATGCCTAATAGCAGAAAGGTGTGCTAAGTTAAGAGGCCACAAAAATAATGTTTGTGATTGCACAAACAATATAATATATTTCTGTGATTTCTGAATTAAATTTTAAAAATGAGAAAACACAGCCTGAGGAGGTCTATATGATCTGATAGAACTAAGGTCTGCACTTGACTTGGTTTGCACTCATAGAGTTGTACTTGCTGCAGTGTGCCAGCACTGCAGTCATGTCCTGAGCCACTGGGACTCTGCTGACACATGAAGGGAAAACAGCTTTTTGTGATGTGGGAAATATGCTTTCAGGTATTCAATGATGAATACCTATCAGAACTGCTGAATTTGAAACAAACAGGTATGTTATCTCTGAGAAAAGGGTCTGTGTCCCTGCTGTGATTTTTATGCTTTCAAATCTTCAAGCATAGGAAGCACTGTGTTTTTACTGTTCCAAAAGGGTATCTTCAGTATTATAGTTATTATTGGCAATTTGTTCAGGTATGGCTGAAGCCACAAAACTCTTCATTCCACTTCACTCGTCCAGCTGAAATTCAGTCTTTTTCATTGCAAGTTTGAAATCATCTTCTTTAATTGAAAACAATAAGAATGCTGTTAAATTCCATGTGGTGTCATTGTAATTAATGAGAAGTGCCATTAGAAATGCTTCAGCCCTTTTGCCTAAGTCATGCTGAAGTGGATAATTCAAATAAATGACTCTTGCACTTCCATAGATTTCAGATTTGATTTTATCAGTTTTTTTTTTTTTTTATTATTATTTTCTAAAGATTTCAGGTATTTCTAGTGAAGTCTCCAAATTTAAAGCTTTCTGCTATTACTTAAAACAAATAAGGATGTTTGTTTTATTTTCTGCTATTTCTCTTTACATTTCTGGCTATAACTTTTCTTGTTGATTGGAAAAGTAGTACTAAACTCCTGCACATGATGTATCCCCCTGCTCTCTGTTGAGGTGCCATGAAAAGAATGCACCTTTAATGTGTCATCGTAAGAGCAGCACAAGCTCTGTTCTGCAGATGAAGGGAGCTTTCTGTTTGTAGAAGGTCTTTCAGTCTGCGTGTGTTTCCTCTTTAGCTTCATTATCACATCAAAGCTGAGAGCATGAAAACATGCAGCAGACGGAGTATCACTGTTCTTTTCATGAGTAGCTTGTAAGGTTGAAGCAGGGCTTATTTGCACCCTTTAAGCAAATAAAGTGGTGCAAGTAGCATTAGGGCTGCTTTGAAGGCAGAGCCTCTGCTTAGGGAGGGGAGGACTTTGCACTTTTTTTGTGGGTTCCAGATGCTGTGGGTGCCCTATACCTGGAAGCACTCAAGACCATGTTGCATGGAGCCCTGGGCAGCATGATTTGGTGGGTAGCAGCCCTGCCCATGGCAGGAAGTTGGAAATAGATGATCTTTGATATTCTTTCCAACTCAAGCCACTCTCTTTCTATAAAATGGGAGACCGGGAGGGGGGGAGGAGGGGGTTGGGAGGAAGCTGAAGGAGCTTGAGCCCCTCTGGAGCTCTGGTGCAGCTTGGCAGGAGAGGAGCTGCCTCAGGGCAAAACCAAGACTTTGGCCATCTCAGAAACACAACACTGAGCTGACCCAGGGAATGTGAGGACATGTTTTTCTGGTCCTGACCCTGGCAGCCATCCATCAGTCATGGTTTGTATAGTGTGCACTTTAAACAATGCTTGCTTATTTCCAGAGTGAGGGGGAGATAGATTGATGTCTGATCCGCTCACTGCCTGGCAGACCTGACAGTAAGTTGCTCTCACTGCATTCATTCTGGGCTCATTTCAGCCCCAAGGCTGAAACCAGATCTCTGTTTTGGATATTTACTTGCTCTAGTACCAAACTCTGGTCAGTGAGATTGCTCTGACATTTACCTATTGCCTCTTCTGATATGAAGCAAAATGTGCTACTTCACAAAATTGCCTAACTTCTGGCATGAATTGCATGCACTTTTTTTCTCTTTCTCTCTGTTTCTCAGATAAGTGTCTAAATTTGTGCAGCACTGTTTAAAAGAGTGCCATCATTTACAATTCTCCAACCTACAATTAGCTTGATAATTTTTTACTATTGTGTGGGATTGAATTGATGGCAGTTGCAAATTCTTACGATGTTATGAAAGACAGGGGAAGCAATACTGTATAGAACAGCTTCACTTCCAAGCAGATATTATTTTAGTACTCAGAAGACATCAATACATCTTTAATTCGTTGCATTTGTGTTTGTATTTGAAGCAACAGATGTATAATGGAGTATTGAGAGATTTTAGGAGTGATTCATTATCATCCCTGACTTTCCAATGTAGATACACTTAATTTAATCTTACGTAAGTCTCAATTTTTATAGCCTTTTTTTTTTTTTTTTTTTTTTCTATGCCAGATGGATAATTTGTCTCATATAATATGGCTTTATTTTCAAAAATTGAAGCGCTTTGAAGTTTCTTTATTTGCAAAAGCACTTCTCAGGGGCCGAGCCTTTCCTTGCCCCAAATAACCCGTTCCCTCCACCTGTTCATTCCGAGCTCCATAAATGCACACTGCTGCACGGAGGTGCAGGAGAGCTCCTGTCAGTGGTAATTGCTGACCTGCCACAGTTCCCGTCAGTGATCAATAGATATGGCTTTGCTGCACAGCAACAGTGGGGGGAAATTGCAGAACCCACTGAGAATTTGTTCTCATTGTGCAAACCTGGCTGATGGCCTTCAACAGTAACAGATGTCGGGTAGTGACAGGCACCCTGGGGCAGCTTTAAAGTACTGCTGGAACTTGACTGGGCAAAAAGAAACACAAGCAAATTACTCAGTGCATTCTAACAAATCACATCAAAGGAGGGGAAAAGCCTGAGCAAAAGAAAATTACTACTTTCATTTTCTTTCTTATCTTCTGCTTCGACACAGTATGTGAGCTGCCTTAGCAGTGCTATCAACCATGGTACTAATGAGCTGTTCAGCTGCATGTAGTGATGAAGCTTTTATGGGATCGTCCAAGGGGGCTGTGTCGCAAGATAAACTGGAGAGATTAGGAAGAAGATGTACTCCTGTGAGTGCATTAGCAAATTTTCTTAGTTCTGCATACATAGATTGTCAGGCATGAATCACAGAATCCCAGAATTGAAGGAGTTGGAAGAGACCTCTAGAGATTATCTAGTCCAACCTACTGCTAGAGCTGGTTCCCTACAGGAGGTCACACAAGAAAGCATCCAGAGGGGTATTGAATATCTTCAGAGAAGGAGACTTCACAACATCTCTGGGTAGCCTGTTCCAGTGCTCCATCATTCTCACAGTAATGAAGTTATTCAAATGTATTTGCTATTCATTTGCTATATGAATTCAATCCAATACAGAAAAGTAAATTAAATATGACATTTTTGTTCCTTTTTTAAGTTGATCCTGCTGACATACAGTATTTAGTGTATCAGAAGTATCGTAGAAGTATGAAAGAATGGCTTGGATTGGAAGAGACCTCAAAGATCATCCAGCTCCATGGGCAGGGTTCAAATGTTACATGAGACTGCCCGGGACCCCATCCAACCTGGCCTTGAACACCCCTGGGCATGGAGCAGCCACAACTTCCCTGGGCAGCCTGTGCCAGTGTCTTGCTATGTTCTCAGTGAAAAAAATCCTTCTATTTTAGTTTAAAAATACTTCCCCTTGTCTTGTTACTATATACCTGCGCAAAAATTTGATTTCCTTTATGTTTATAATCTCCCTTTAAATATGAATGGAGTCCTTTTGTTTCCAGGAAAAAAAAAATAGAATAAAATAAAACACTTCAAGTTCAGTGAGTCAAAAAGTATAGGAGCATTTTCAGAAATACAGTTTCCAAAATACAGTGAAGTTACTATCTTTTTTTTTTTTTTTTTTTTTTTTTTCCAGTGCTTTGAAAGACATTATTACTATTCCACCAAATACAAAGAATTACCAAAATGTTACACAAGTATAGCTTCAGGTTCTCTTAGCTTTGAAATACAAAGCTCTGAGGTGGCTTACTCCTACGCATAATCTATGCACATGTCTGATATGTGAAGGGTCTCATTACAAACAATGGAATTAGAGCCATGCTTCAGAGAAATGCTCTGTTTTGGCAGCAAATAACAAAGAGGTCCACGGATGACAAATGATGATGCAGTTCTCTATGTGTGCTTTTGCCCTTACCTGGGGAGTAAGAGCCCATCTCTTATTTGTAGCTTTCATAATAGAAGTTAAAAATAGAGTTATATGCTACCCCTAAAGATCCTCATGGATGGGCTTAGGACATGCAGAGGTTGCAGCTGGGCATGATCTATGCAGTGAGTAAAACAAAGAGGGTTTTGTTCTTCAGAGCAAAGGTTATCAACTGCATCACTGCAGTGCCTACTCCATGCTTGTACCTGCTTGCTCTGCTCTTGTCACTGAGATGTCTGGCTGGGCTGAACTGTGGGGAGGAAAGCTGGTAGATATCTCAGAGAATCTGAACAGACAATGTGGTGTTAGTCATGCACGCTACTCTGCTGTCTCCTAAAATCTCCCATAAATTGAATACAATCTCACTCTTCAGCGCAGATTTTTTTTTGCCTGATTTGTGTTAATACTTCTATTATAGCTCTTCTATCTTTAAGCACAAAGTTATAAGAGACAGACAGAGCTGGCCTTAAATAGCTGCTGCAGGCCCTCTCCTACAAAACAGAACTCACAGTTTGTGTTCCTGGATCACTTTGCAGGAGGTACCCATTTTAGATGATTAGAAAGTCAAGATGTCCAATAATGCAACTGTAATAGACCTAATGTTGCTATGAATTCACTGATTTGAGTTGTTATGAGGTATGTTGTGGAGCAAACATCTATGAGTAAGGAATATATTAATAGTATTTTAATAAAATGTACACTTTTATGTTCAGTATTTTGTTTGTGGGCCCATATATATGGATTTTCATAAATATATGTGCATACATATATATATATCTGTCTAACGTCAGTTTATTAGTTGTTATTAGTCTAATTTAAGCATCATTGTTGGTCTGTATCTAATTACTGCAGAACAGCAAAGAAGACCATCAGAGTAGTTACAGAAAAAAATCACAGTAATAGTAGTAATGTTATTAAAGCTGTAGCAAACATGCTTAATTTCCACTCCTTTTCTGCAGTTATAATCACTCTTCCCCTGCTCTGTGGGCTCTGAAAGTCAGTCTTCAGTCTGGTGTTTGGTGTATGGGGTTGTTAGGGTATGTTGCCAGCATCTGGAGTGCCTCTACCAGAAGGAGTAGGAAGTTCATGTTGCTGATTTCCTCTCCCGGTGTCCACTGGTCATTCGTATGTTTGCTGTGTGCTTTTGCATTTTTCTCTCTTCCACTGTTCTGAGGCCTAGCTGGGCATCGGTTGGGAGGTGGTGAGCAATTGCTTGTGCATCACTCGTTATATACATATGTATATTTCATAACTATTATCCTTCTCTTTTTCTCTTAGTAAATACTTTTATCTGTAAAATAAATCTACCAGAAGGTCCAGAGAACCACAGATGTAGCAGTTCAGAAGCCTTGCAAATGCAGTATAAGGATTTTGGGGGTGAAAAGGCAATTTTTCCCAAAGAATTTTGCAATACATGGTAATAATACTGTGTTCCTATCTAGGTGCTTTAATGCAGGGAAAGCTGTAACTTCAGCTCCCTGCACCCCACCACACATACACCCTTTGATAAACTTCAGCTTCTAAAAATCTCTGGAGGTGCTTCCCAAAGTAATTGGGGTCATTAGTCCTTGACTTCCTGGGCTAATTACCAGCACAATTGAAATGTTGTCCTCTGAAGAATTGGAACTTGAACAGGTTAAAGGCTGCAGGCACATACCGGTAGAAATAAAGGTGAAGTGAGAAGATAAGACAATTTTTTGTGGCTGTTTGCATTTTATTCTCTATCTTAATGTGCAAGCTGCATTTGCTTCTACAGGAACTGTATACTTTAACAGGCTCTTAAATCTTAATTTCAGTTCAGACAAGTAGAAAAGAGATGTCTGTGCCTTGACTATGTTCTTACTTTAATAGTGTGCTTCCTAAGTATATGTCTTAACTAGAAATCAATTCTGTCTACGTTATAGTCTGAAGGATGCGTTGTTTTCAACTTCCAGTATTTACTATCACTATTTCTGGCTGGCCCCAAACTGAACAACTTTTTCCAAGTTTGATCAACATTAAAATTTTAATAATGAGATGAAAAACCACAAGAGTTGCCAATGCACTGCAGCATCATTTGTTTTTAAATTCTCTTATTTTATGTCCAATTTTGAAGTCAGTCTGTAATATCTTGTTTGTGAAGATAGGGAATAATGAGCGAGGAGAGAAAGGTGTAAAATATATGTAAAATATACCTCTCTAATATCTTGTTTGACCTTGAAGTGTAACATGAACATTAACATTTTATAGATAAATCCTTGAGGTCATACTAGCATGTAGAAAGCATTTGTTTCCATGCTTTGAGTTGACAAGTTCACTCAATTTGCAACCTGGTATGGTTGCTGAAGTGCTGATAAATGCAGGAAAAATAACTTACCATCCCAGGTCTGGAATTTTTCTCTGAATTGTTAGTTGTGGTTGGCATACGAGGTACTTAGTAATGAGTTTCCAAAAGCAATTTTGAGGAAGAGATCACAGCATTGCCTCATGTTTCAGATAAATTACAGTAATGCTGATAAGTCAAAATGATTCTATGAGGAAAAATGTAAGTAAGTGTGTCTCTAGGGCAAGATTGCAGCTTTATTTGCATTCCTTTAATAAGAGCATGAGACAGGAGTGTATAGTATGCAATATGTTTTCTCTAGATAAGTTTGCTGGGCTGTATGGTGTGGTTGTCTCTGGGAACTGAATGTTAGGGCAAGATTTTGGTCACTGAAGAGTGCATTTAGCAGAACTGCTTTAGGTGCATTGGCTGTTTCCTGCATTTTATCCAGCATTTGGAGTAGGCTTTGCACTGTGAGGGATGGAAAATGGAGGCTATCTCAGTCCTGTTATGCAGAGTATCTGAGCTTTACTTTATGCACGTGTGAGCAATGAAAGGGGAGCTGAGAGTTAGCTTTAAGCCTGCTGCTTAGGCTGGCGAAAATTCTTTGCAAGAATATATTCTTTGTAAATGAAGAGGCTGAGCTCTTCTAACCTTCTCTCCTTTTTTGCTTATGGCCTTCTTCCAACTTTTGGTTATCTTCAATCAGAACAATTTTGAACAGCCATCAGGCTCTCTGGAGGAAAGGATCACTACTGAATAATCTACTGAATGCTGAAGTTGGGGAGGTATATAGATTTGTAATCATTTGCACTGTACTCAAAAATCGACCTGCACAAATTCCTTTATTATAGCTGAAGCAAACTAATCCACTTTCCTATGTAGAGAAAATGTTATGTTTAACAAAGTATAGGTTGAATCAATGGCAAAGAGCCATTTGGATTCTGTCACTACTTATATTCTAGGTGGCAGAAAAGTAGGACTTTTTCCCTATATAATTTCTCTAGGAAATGGTCTTTCAATAGAGTAGTTTTAATTATGTCTTGAGACGTGGTTCAAGATGAACAAAAATACAGCCATGGAGCAATCGCTAAGGGGAAAGAAGGGAAGAGATATCTGCAGACAGAAAACACCAAGTCAACTGAACAGCTTATTGTGATGAAGGGCTGAGTGTATTCCCAGAGCTCCAAGTCATGGTCTGGGAGTGAAAGTTCAGGGAATATTTTAAAGATCAGGAAACCCTGAGAAACTAGGAACGTTTTGAAAAGATGAGGGTTACAGCCATGTGCCAGTCCCTGTGAGCCTCTCTGTCAGACAGGACTTATTTACCATACGTGGGAAATGAAAAGAAGAACTGATTTAGAAATTTCTGCTGGAATGATATGTAGGAATCTGTATTTCTTAAGATGGAAATTTTGTTTGAAAATATTGAATAATTTTCCTCTGAGGGGATAGAAACGAAGATTCTTCTGTCTTGTACTTCCTCTGTGCTGAATGCATTAACTCTGTGCCTCCTCTGTGGCTTGCCTGGGGAGATAAGCAGGAAGTATGAGAGTTACTCAGAGGCTTTGGGGCAAAAGACTTCAGATTCACTTCCCAGGAAAATGATAACGAAAAAGTGAAAATTACAAAAATCTTTCAAGGTGAACTTTGAGTCATGTGTTGCCTGTGGAAAACAGATGTTCCTGAAAAATTCTGTCTGCAGTATGTTATGAAGGCTTGAATTTTGCTGCCCTTGACCCTTTTTGGATTAAAAAAAAACCAACACAACAACAAAAATCCAGTCTTAACCAAATCAAACCCCTCCACCAAAAAATCATCATTTCATTTCAGAAAAAAAATGAGATCAAAACTTGTCATATTGTTTCATGACAATGGTATTTTAATATCTGACGTAACATAATGCATCTTTTCAAAAGCCAGTTCACCAGCTTAATGAAAAATGTCAGAAAATGTATTTGGCGTTGTACTCTATATGCTTAGGAGCATTTCAATTTTCTTGGTAAGAAATTACAACTGTGCATTTTGAAAGCGAGTTGAAATTGCCTAGAAATCCTTTTGTCTAGTTCTGTTCTGATTTGTTTTGTTTTTCTCCCTTTCCAGTTTTATGAAGTTTTTAGTATGACATTTGTTCTTCTGCGTAGATTCTTTACAGTAATTGCAAGCTTGAGAAGTGCCTGAACCAATGCTTCTATTCTACCAGTTCATATAAAAGTTTCTTGTTAATGCATATCTTTATTAGTGTGGATAGTTTGTGTCACAAATGGTTCGTTACCTGCTGAGACCTCAACAGTTTTTAACAAAACAAATAATTGTATTTACAGGCAAGCTGAGAGGCTGCTCAGCAGAAATAATAAAAGTCTTTTATCTAACTCACTTGAACAGAATGTAATTGGTTATTGGGCTGGAATTCTGAATGAGGTTGCAAATTGACTGTAAATTATGAGCATCATAATTTTTCCAGTTCATCTCTTCTGTGTAGTAATTCTGACTGTTACCCTCTGTGATTTATTACAGAGCTCTGACAAGAGGAGAAAGGAATTAGAAAACAAGTGTGTGCATGTGTGCATGCTTGTGGGACTAAATTCTTGTGAAATACTGGACCTGATTGCTGGGTTCACAAAAAGCAAGGGGAGAAAATGGGAAGAACCAGACTGAGAAACCTCTTGGGCTGAGTTAAAGATGGGGAAATTGTTCACTGGTTATTATCATGGACAGAACAAACTCAAACTTAACTAACCTTAACGTAAGAAAAATTGCCTTATTTTATTATAGCTAAAAATATAAGTATTAATTAGGTAGTAGTAAATAGAAAGACAGCCTTTAAAAGAAAACCTTTCCTTTGCTTTCTCACAGGCTCAGTTTTACACCTTTGCTCCAAACTGCCAGCTTCCCACACCAAGTGGGGCAGCAGCAGGTAAGTAATGGGGGCATGGGCCACTCCATAACAGCTCCTCTCTTTACTCTCTCCTTCTCGTATATTTCACTGTTCACTCCATTTTGATCTTCTCCATGGGCTGCAGGACAGTCTCTGTTCCAGAGCTTCTTCCCCATCCTTATTCTCTGATGCTTGCTCTGCTGTTCCTCATGTTTTTCCTCTTATGCAATATTCTGCCCTTTCTTATGTTTTCCCATACATGCCATTCATGTTGCTAATGGCCTCAGTGGTGTGCTGACAGATTTTAAAGTTTTCTTGGACATACAAAGATCTGTGAAGAAATTGGACATTTAACAGTAACAAAATTCTGATCTCCTTTCTCTGTCCTATTCTAACAATGATTGAAAACATCATTTTGAGGATCTTTCCATCCTTTAAAAGACCATAAAAACAAAAACCAGGTCTGTGCTATTGCTCTGTAACTACAATTCAGTTTTCTTCCAGTAGCACAGTGTGAAAAAGACATAAAAGCATGCCAGTATCTTTCCTTCTCTGTTCATTTGAAGGTTCTCTTTAGTATATTATTGGCAATGATATAAACATAATTTTACTCGTGTCTTTCATTTCAGAAATAATTCTTTATAAAGTAATTACTAATAAGACAGTATTTCTGGTGAATGTGAATGCTAATTAAGTAGGTCTTCCCAAGGTGCCTTTACTGAAAACATGTTATTGATCACTGAAGCTAAATTAGGAAAATTCATCAAGTCTTCTGGAAACTGTTCTCTGTGTAAGAGACAAATATTTTTCAAAATTCAAATATTTAAGAGTAAAATGTGTGTGAGTTTTTTAAAGCTATCAGTGCGCCTTACTCTTGACATGCCTTTATTCCTGTGTAGATCATAGAATTGTAGAATCTTTTGAGATAGATACTTGCTATTTACGAACTTCTGAGAGACTCTGAATACTCAGCACTGTGTTTCTGACTCAGCTGTGCTTTCTACCTTTTCCTTGCAGAAGGGCTGAGGAACCTCTCATCACACAGAAAGAGATATATTGTATAAACCCTGTGAAAAGAAGATGTAATCTGTATGTACATACTTTTTTGAAAAACTTGAAAAGAAATGTTTATCAAAAAGAACTTAATTTTGGGATGCCAGATATTCTTTTCTTATCCAATAGGTTGTATTAGCATGACTGCAGAAAACTATATCTTTGTAGAAACAGGAACATTTACTGCTTCAGAAGGAATGAAAAGACTAAGTCTTTGAAACATTTCTTTTCTGTGTTGATCTGTAAGACAAACTCAATCTCCAGAAAATTTCAGAACAATGAAAAACACCTATCTCACAGAAGGGAAAAGGCATTGTCCTGATTTTTGCTGGGACAGAGTTAATTATCTACTTAGTAGTTGGTATGGTGCTATATTTAGATTTATGATGAGAATAATTTTGATAACAGATGAATGCTTTAGCTGTTACTGAGCAGTGCTTACACAAAGTCAAAGACTTCTCTGCTTCTCCTTCTGCCCTGCTAGTGAGGAACTGGGGGTGCACAAGGAGGTTGGATGGGATGGAACCAGGACAGCTGATCCACAGTGGCCAAAGGGATATCTCATACCACATAGCATGATGCTGAACAGTAAAACTGAGGAGAGTTGGATGGGGGATCTGCTGCTGCTGCTGGAGGACTGACCGGGCACATCCCACCGTGGTGGACTGAGTGAATGGCTGTGTGGTGCTGAGCCACCTGCTAGGTTAAACCACAACTGCTGTAATTTATGTTTAATATTCTTTCTAAACATGTTATGTTTTAGAAAACTGTTATTTTAAATGATACTAAAGGACTTTCTAAACACACAACAGAAAAATGAGGTTAAAAAGTCCTACCCCAAATAACGAATCAAAAATAGTATGTGATAGGAAGATGTATAAACCATTTCAGGTGAGCTTCTTATTCTGGATGACTTCAAGTTGAAGAAAGAAGAAGAAAAAACCCTCCTAGGATGTAGTTCTGACATATTTCTAGTTGCCTGCTTTAGGGTGTGATGAATTGCATGCTAAAAGGGATGCAGTCACACCATAGATTCTAAACGAAGCCTTGGGTGACTGGCTCAGATTTAAATGTTTGTACAATAATAGTGGGGAAGAGAAATCCCATTCCTCTTACTCTTTTTCATCTTAGTGCATGATGGGAAAATTTGATTGGTATGTGATGCTGAGGGCAGCTGTTGAAAATACCATGTTTTGAGGCATAAATACCTTGATTCTATTATCAGTAATAGTCAGCAAACTGCAAATAGAATTAGAAACTTGCTGAGAATGCCTATGTTCCTTCAGTCACCTTCAGGGGTATGATCTTAGTTACAACCTTGGAAAGAGGAATAATTTAATGATATATTTCTGCTTGACTGATTTAATATTCTTACTTTAAAAGAATGAGTATCATGCTGATGTTCTTGAGGCTGTTGTTCAGATTCTATTTTACATTCTTTCATGGCACTTGTAAGTACCACACAGTTGTACAAAATCCGTGTAAGAAATTAAAAAGCTACTTTACCACTTTGAACAAATGGGAATCCTAAGTACAGACAGTTTTGCTGTTGTCCAGGTCCCACAGCAAGTCAATCCCAGCTGAGGAGATTTGAATTTCTCTCTCCCAAGTCCTTGCCTAATGCTTTAATTAAACCAATGCTTTTTCTCTGTAGTGGTTGTTGATAGAAAAATTCATTTGTATCAAGTACAAATATGTGATAGGCGTGAATGCAGATCCTGTTCCTTCTGTCAGATATCTGGTGTGGGATTGAAGTGTGAAGTGTGACCTAGAGAATCCCTCTCCGTCTTTCCTGTAGGCCCCATTTACACACCGAAAGGCCACAATGAGTTCTCCCTGAAGCCTTTTATTTTCCAGATTGAACTCAACTCCCTCAGCCTGTCTTCATAGGAGAAGTGTTCCAGCCCTCTGATCATCTTCAAGTCCTTTTTCTGGACCCACTCCAACAGCTCCATATCTTTCTTGTGCTGGCAGCTTGGATCCAGGCTTGGATGTAGTACTCTTGTTGGGGCTCCACGAGAGCAGAGCAGAGGGGGGACAGTCAACTTCCTCTCCCTGCTGGCCACCTCTCTTTTGATGCACAAAAAATCTTCTTATGGAAGAACTTGGTTTCCTCAGGTCATGAAAAGATATTTCAAATTTTTAATAAACTAAAAGATAAGTATAGCTACTCAATTAACAAACCAACACAAAAATTTCTAAAGGATAGCTTTCTGCAAGTTTCCAAGAAAAAATCAAAGCCATGTTATTAGTCTACGTGTATATTATATATATATATATATATATATATATATATATATATACACAAAACATATAGGATTTGAAACAATGTTGGAGCTTTCCTGATTTGAATTAGCTGGCTTGGGCACAGATAGTTTGCTATCTTTGGTCCAGAGCAGCTGGACCATCTGATAAAGCTTTTGGAACTTGGACGTGCTCTCAGTTCAATGGCCCATATAAAAGCATCCAGGTAACTCAGTTTACATCAGGCTTGTCAGTGCTGTGCTACAGACACAATAAAAATGTTTTAGGAGGCTGACTGGTGCATGATAAGAGTTGATATATTTATCTTATTTGTCTGACAGCCCAAGGTAATACAGCATTAAAATGAATATTTCCTCTGGTTCAGAGTTACAGTTTCAGACTCACAGCATCTCTTTGTGCTGTTTATGCAGGGAGCTGTTTTTGCAGGAAAATGGGAGGCTAAATCCCAAGCAGCTTTGTGTCAAAGAGTAAAGAACAAAACCCTATTTATGTGATTAGTCAGATACTAAATCACAGAATCATAGCATTGTTTGAGTTGGAAGGGACATTTAAAGGCCATCTAGTCCAACTCTTCTGCGATGAATAGAGACATCTACAGCTACGTCAGGTTGCTCAGAGCCCCATTCAGCCTGACCTTGAATGTCTCCAGGGATGGGGCATTCACATCTCTGGGCAACCTGTTCCATTTCCTTACCACTCTTATTGTAAAAACTTCTTCATATGCAGTCATTCTTTCCTCCTTTTTTTTGAAACCATTTCCTCTTGTCCTCCTATTACCACATACCCTGCTAAAGAGTCTGTCCCTTCTTTCTTGTAGCCCACCTTTAGGTATACCAGAAGGCTGGTATCACTTTGAAGCCTTCTCCAGTCTGCACAGCATCAGCTCTCTCAGATGTCTTCGCAGGGGAAGTGTTCCAAATCTTGATCATTTTTGTGGCCCTCCTCTTTATGCAATCCAACAGCTCTGTGTCTCTCCTGTACTGCAGACTCCACATCTGCATGCAGCACTCCAAGTGAGCTCTCACAAGTGCATAGTAGAAGGGCAGGATCACCTTTCTCGCCCTATTGGCATGCTTCTTTTGATGGAACCCAGGATGTGTTTGGTTTCTAGGCTGAAAGGGATAAATATCCCTCTAAGCAAAGACTAAGATCATGAAAATAAGAGACAAAGCAGTGCACAGTCATATTTATGAATGCAAAGACATCTCAGAAATCCCCTTCTAGATCTGTGACAGAAGTAGACGTTAACTAAAACACTTCACCCTGCTGTGAATGCACTTCTAATTATTTTCTCTTAATCTGGCAGATTCAAGATTAAAGACTCGGCCTCTGCTGAAGATTTTTTCCACCCTCCAGCTGAGTTCTTTAATTTTTGGGTCAGATATTCGACCAGAACAGAAGATGCCCCTCTCAGGCCTTCCTTCCTATGGAACTGTTTAATCTCATATGGAGCTGTGTATTATCTGGGTACATGAGTATGGGCCCTTGGCATCTTAGAGACGCATCCTGACAATTCCATCTCTTTCTGGCCCCATGAGTATCTGAATGGTTTACAAAAGGCTGAACACTTCAGTTGAGAGCTTGGGAGGGATGTGCATTGGACAAGTACTGCAGCACTTGTTCCTGAGCACAGTCAAATTCTTAACCCCTTGCTCTCTTCCAGTCTTGCCAGTAAAAAGATCACCTATTGAAAGTTCAGTTTAAGAAACTAATATATTGCCTATAAGTTGTAGTATCTATGGAGAACAAAAAAAAAAGAAAGGCTTCATGGGAGAAAGAAAGGAAGTTAAAGACAAAGAACCACCCAGCTCTAATTCTTACACACACAAGCAAGTCCATGATTTTCACAGTGATGACTTGTGAGTAAGATCCAGTTCCACAATTAACGATCTTGCAGAATTGGGTTTTAAATCAATGGTTTTTCTTTTCCGACAGCCAGGCACCCTGAGGAGTGAGAAAGCAGATCCTCTGAGGACAAATGGATAAGATGGATTTCTATACAAAACCAAACACTTTAATTTGTGTTTGTAGTAAAAAAAATGGTGCTGTCTAATGTAAAATAAACTTGTTCATTAATGCTGTATTCTATCAATAACACTATCTGCTAAGTAAGGACTTCTGTTCCTTCTAATTTCAGTGCTCCCATGCTATAGTTCTCTTTTCTCATTATTTTTTTTGTTTCCTAATAACTACTAGTACTAGAATTTATTATCAAAATTAAAATAAGGTAAACTCTTTAATAGGATTAATTATGAGATTACACAATTTTCATGAATTTAATTTGCTGCTGCCAATACCTGAAAAAAATAGTGTATTAAATATAGTATGTTTTGGGATATACTTTTTTCTTTTTTTTTTTTTTTTTGTTTGTTTGCTTGTTTATGCTTTTGTGTTTAAGACAGAATCTCAGGAAATAATCTGATATGTATGAGTTCTGTCATAACAAAGGATTGTTAAGATTGTGCTGGGTTTCCTCTTTTTGGAGAGGATAGATGATCACAAAGGACTCAGTGCTCTAAGGTGAAATGCATTCTGCATGTTCTAATTCTAGTCCTGAAATCAAGTTGAGGAGCTGAAAAACATGGCAGAGTAGCCAATAAACTTAAAGCTTAGGAGAAAAACAGAAAAGGAGTGGTGAACTAACAGGTGCTAGAGGTTGTTTTCCAGCACTGCCTTCAATTTCAGTATAGCCTGTTGCTTCTGTGAGAAGCATCCTGTCCTTGTGAGTATGTTTGTAAGAGCTGATTTTGCTACGTTTGCTTACTATTATGTTCTTATTTATGTACTTACTTTTGCCTATAGGTTGGAAATGTGCAGATACACTGCATGGAATTGCTCAAAGACCACTGAGAAAATAATCAAGGACATTAAGCATTCTTATTTGGTACGCTCACTCTGCAAGTAGCTCAGTGGCAACTGAAATGCCTCTTGAAAGAAAAATTTAAATTTTGCATGGAAGCTGCTAAAATCGCCCTCATTCCTAGCAATTCAAGAAGCTGTGAATCCAGCAGGCTCAAATCTCTCATGTACTGCTTCAAAATGTTTCTTCTGCCTTTACTACTAGCACAGGGTAGCAGAAGGGGCATGAATGGTGACCATGGAAAAAAGTAAATGTACTGAAAACCTATGGAGATGGCAGGCAGTAAGGCAGGCACATGCACTACAACTGAGGGCACTAACGGGGTTACCTGTGAACTATTTTCAGGGGAAAAAGCTAAGAGAATTAATTATTACGAATTGTTGGATAGAATTTAGGATCCCAGGGTTGTTAGAAATTTTCTAGGCAACATTCTAACAAGGTAAATTTTTACTAGCAGGCAATTTTTGAAAACTTCTGCTTTTTCTCTCTAATGTGGATTTTCACTCTTTTTTTCTTCCTTTTTTTCCTTCTGATCTTTGTCGTATGGAGTTGTTTCTATATTGTTATTCCATTCAAACACATTCACCCACTTTCTGCCTAAGACTTGGATTTTGGGTGTCTTTGCTTTGTGTCTTCTTTACTGTCTTGCGTTCCTCCAGTATCTAGAGAAGCTTTACTTTTGGTTGTCATCTCTAGCTTCCACAACCAGGCCTCCCTACTAAATCAGTCCTTACTGCCTCTTCTGCTATTCTGGGCAGGAGAGACTTGGACCTTCTGCCATCTACAACTTGCTAGGAGAGAGGTCATAAGGATTTGAGCCTGAAAACCAATTCAGATGTTAATCAGAAGTTCTCTTAAGAGAACTGTGGTACTTGTTGCAATGTTATTCTTGCATTCTCCAGGTCATTGTTTGTGTTACTTATTTCCCACTCATGTATTGGTGACGCATTGGTACGCAATGGAGAAAATCATGAACCAAATGTTCATGGTTTCATTGGCAAATATTTGTTGTTTGTCCATTTGTTTTGTGAGGAGTTTTTTATTTATTGAATACTTGAGTTGAGACACTTCTTGGGTAGCAGGTAATTTTTTAACTTTTCTTTACGTTACAATTAGCCACATCAGGTCATAAGTAGAATAATTTTTGAGTTATTAGTCTTAAAAAAAAACCAACATTTATTTTTATGAAAATACAGACAGTGGCTTGCAATACATGTTAATTACTGTTTGCTTACTGTTCTGAAAGACTGTCATCTCCCTTAATCTATTTCTATGTCAGATATTATCTGAGTTAGGATTAACTTCAAAAAATTTTTTTTTAGTTTATGAAGTTTACTTAGATTTACACTGTGTGTTTTGATAAATATCCAGGTTTTTCTCCCTTTTTTCCAACAAATTGCTTGTGGCTTTTTCCCGTATTAGACTCTGAGTTAGACTGTGAATAAATCATCTGTTTAGTGTTTTTTTTTCTTTTTTCTTAGAATCACTGCACGTTCTACTTTGCTAGATCACTCATAATATAATGATGCTCAATTTGGATTTCCAGTATTACTCCCTGTTTCCAAGCCAATTGGAATTGATAGGTAGAACTGTCATTAACCAGAGGTATAGCCTTTATGTAAAAAGAAATTGTGAACAATATTTTCTAATAAAATTGCCCCCCATTTGTTTCCCTTTCATTCTGTAGTTTGTGCCTTATTATTAACAGGAATGCAGTCACTTTCCCTGCTGGTAATCATGTTGCTTTTTGAGTCACGAGTTTAAAAGTTTACACTTTTTCTTCAGCAGTGTCACAAATGTTGGGAAAGCTGGTGGATTTTTTTCTACAGGTTGCTGTCAAATAGCACATGTTCCTGCATGGGGTGACTGTCAGCTCAAGACTTCAAACTTGTTTGAAAATTCTCAGCATTGTCATTTCTGTGACTGACCTCTTTCAAAGGAAGTAAGAGAAATGAACACGAGGCTATCCAGCTAAGCAATGGTCTTTTTACTGTCATTTTTCATCCTCCATGCCCTGTTCATGTGTCTAGCAGTACCTGCTCTGGTTTGGCTAAGGTCCTTGGTTTTGAAAATATTTCAAATACTGTTTTATTCTACCTTTCAACACTGCAGCCCCAGTGGGACAAAAATGCCTTTCAGGCTTTCACTTAGAAGATGTCTGTGAATGAGGCAGTTTTGAACAAATGTCATTTTTCCCTTTTCAGATCCAAAAGTACCACCTGTAATGTGCCTAATTGCTCTGAAATTCAGTTTTTAGATCCTTTGACAGAGTATCTACTATGAAACTTGTTTTCCTGAGCTAAGGCAACTCTGTTATATAATGCCATATGTACACGCTGGTAGAGAATAAACACTTTCTCAGGAGCTAGGGAGAAACATGTTACTCCGAATGAAAGGAGTAAGCCTAGAAGAGTCAAATGGGATACATACTCTATTTCCATTTCAGAAGGTTAATATCTTTTTTTTTTTTTTTTTTTTTTTTTTTTTTTTTTT
>NW_024884253.1:38252786-38283742 GCF_019232065.1 Centrocercus urophasianus
TCTGTTTTGTGTTTTTTAGGTGGCTCAATACATTGTTTATCTGTTACAGAGCACTAAATGAATTTTATGAATTACTGCGTTTCATTTAAATATGTCTCTGTCACTGAATCAGTTCTAGTTTCTAACTCTATCTTCTTAATGGATTTGCCAATTTTAGACATCCAAGAACTTAGATCACACTGTATGATTAAAGTTATCTGGCTGCCAATACTTGGATGAATTTACTGGTTTTATAATTCTTGAGGTAAAGGTATATCTAAATTATGGTAGAGCTGGCAAGTTTTCATGTTTTAATGTATTATCAAGAGAACATTATAAGTATTGTTAAAGAAATTACAAGCTTTTCATGCGTTAAGATGATCACATAATAGGGAAGATAAGAAAAATATATAAATAAGGGTTGGTATCTTGATATTGCTAGGAAAAATGTGAAGTCTAGTAGCTACTATGATCCCTAGAACAAGTAGCCTCTTAGGTTAACTAAGTGTTTTGCAAATGTAGGTGAAATCTGTGCAGCTCTTGCATACCAGGTTTGTAGAAAGCATTAGAAGTGCAAAGCTGCTTCCTGGTAAATCAAAAGCTATACTTTGCCAAAACTCTAATAAATTTTATTCTTTTTTATTTTTCCTTGACAACAATCACAACTCTGTAAAGTGTCTTGAACATGAGCCTACAGAAAAATATACAAGCCCCATTAAGAATGCCTGGAATTATATTCATTCTATTAATAATATATTTCTCTGTTTCTAGCTGATATATTCTTTAGCTTCTAATTATCACTCTTCCTTGAGACTTTTCACTTTAAAATTTGTATATATATGAAGTTCTGAACTGGACAAAATATTTCAAAGGTCTTTGTGAAAAGGAAGGCTTTATGGAGATCCAAAGCTGTCAAAAACAGTAGAATAACTTGAGCAATGTGCTTCATTTTCATTTGGGCAATATTTTTTATTATGTATGAAGAGTTAGAGCAAAGTTATAGGGTGCAGAATTTTCTTCTCTCTCTTCTTGATTCACCGGCAACCAAAATGTTCACAGCCTTTATAGTATTCCTCTTGACTTATGTGGACTTGACAAGCCCACTTGGTCTTCTATTAATAATTAAATCATGAGACCTGGACATGAAAAATTTACCAAGGCTGTCTTTAATTGCTGCTGTCTGAGTTGTGTTTTTTTCAAAGAAATGTTTTCACCTTGTTTCACATAATTAATCTTGTAATTGAATTATGGATTAATTGAAGGATTAAGACTACTGAAACTTAGAATACTTTAGCTACCTACCATGGCAAAAACATTTGGCAAATTCAGAGTTGGTCATGTATTCCTGTTAATTTTGTGGGCAGTTCCTAATCTCATCTATTCAGATAGAAAAAGCAGGGGTTTCTGCTCAAAAGATACACTTATGAATGCTTGAATGAATGCTTCTAGGAGCCCAGGAATGCTTACTTTTCAGATTTCTTCATTGACACTGCAGTACCGAGATAGTAGGCAATCTTATTTGCTTTTTATCAGGATGTCACAGATGATGGCCTTTGTTAATAATTAACACTGGGATGCAAGATGATTTTTTTTCTTAATTTCTACAGGATTTAGTTTTTTCTCTGGGCCTGAAAGCAAGTAAATGGCATAAGCACAAGCCCTGTCCTTTGCCCAGACTAATGTTCTTTGCAAATAAGTAGAGCTATTGCAGCTAAATTGTTTCCATTACATTCATCAGGTTCACCTAGGACTAATATCTTCTTCCACAGGGCTCCAGCTTGTGCAGATAAAATCTTTGTTTTCCTTCCTGAATTAACCCTTCTGCTCAGAGCACTGTTCAACCTGATTTTTATATTGCCTGTTTCTTTCCTCAGGTGTTTGCTTTTTCCTTCATTTCTGTTTCTCTCTGCCTCCTAAGGAAATGACAAATCAGAAACAGTTGAGTGGTCAAGTGTATCTGAAATAAAACAAGCTGATGCATATGGCATGGTTTGGTGGATGGAGCATTTCATTCTGCGTCAGAAAAAACTCCTTTCTCTGCCACTCATTTTTTTTTTTTTTTTTTTCAGCACTGGACAAGATATTTTATTTTAATTTAGGCAGCAGTAAGACAGAAAGAATGCTATAACCTTTTTGTTGAGTAGCTTGACATCCAGGTTTGTAACATGCTATATGAGATTGACTTACCTTTTACTAATTATGGGAGAACTGAGAAGGCCTGTTTATGTGCAGCTGGCATACATCAGAAAGAAAAGCTAAGAAAATAATCCTTTTTTAGGAACCACTTACCTATGGACTTTCTTTGATCTGTAATAGAGCTTGTCATCTTTTCAGATTCTGTCCCAAAAAACATTTTAAAATAATGATAGATGAGCGTGGAAGCCCTGGAGAGTGCAGAACCTATTCATGTTCTGTTTTCTACTGTCAGAAGGAAAGTCCCATAAGAGATGTGTCCTCTGCATGACAAAATTGCAGAAAAGGGCCAGCACTTGTGCATCTTCAGTATTAATCAGTTCTGCTGATTCCAACTTTGGGCACTGCTCAATCTTGCAGATGCAAGGTAGTGTGATACAGAAACATCTAGGTGATTCTGCTTGCAGACATTGATGGTCTGACCAAGTTTATTGGGCCAGTCCCTGCACCCACTAGGCTGGATCTGAGCTGGTGTGTGCAGAGATACCTGCGCTTTGGCCTAGTAGTCCTGCTAAGAGAAGTATGATGTTGTCTGCAAACTGCTAGTGTGTATACATAAGGGCTAAGTGACAGCAGCAGTACTTTGGGGATTGCACTGGCAAGAGCTGTGTTAGCGTAGTGCTTGCACCTGACCTGATGAATCTAACTGGATTGAAGCACCTGAGCTTGTTTTGTTCTGCCACCAGGGCTGCCGGCAATGAAGCTGCTCCATAAAAGGCTATCATCTGCAGCTGCTTTGAAGTACTGTCACAGTAATTTTATCACTGAGGGTGCCAACAGAGCCTAAGTTTTTTATTTTGTAGTTTATTTTTTAGTGGCTGGATGCTTATCTTGAGGAACAAAATGAGAAAATAGTAGGTAAGGGCAAGGTTTGGGCAAAGAGTTCTTTATCTTCTCTATTTTTAACCAAGAAGAATAATCTCTCTAAAGAAATGTATGATAAAACCTGCTAAGGAAAGAACAAAAATTTTATGCTGGTGAAGAGCATTGTTTGAAACAAAAAAAAAATATTAATTATCTTTGAGAGAGATGGACATCAACGAGATGCAAAACCAGTGAGTTTATTGAATTTGTGATTATGCTGTCTCATAGAACTCATAATTGCTGCAAATAATGAGTGCTGGGCATCAAATACATTCAAGTTATTAAAAACTTTTGTGCTGATCAGAATAGATCCTGACTCAGAAGTAATCTAGGTATGTTAACTTCTAATGCTATACACTGATTCTTCTGGTAATATACTTCAAAAGGTGATTCAGAAAGTTGAAGTCCGAAAAGTCAAAGAATGTGAAATGAAGCAGTTGCCCGTTATATATTAGTCTGTGAGATGATAGCACTTGATGTTTGAAAAATACTTCCTTGTAGACTTCCAATGAAAAGGAATTGAAAACTCTGTACTCAGAGTTGAAGCACTGCAGTGTAATTTGGGCTATGATCCATATGTACTGTTGTGTTGGAGTGAAATAGAGGCACTGAATGTTCTCATTTGAATTCCCTTGAACAGGCAAACGTTTGTCTGAGTAAAGGATGGTATCACAAAAGAAAGGCAATAAAGCATCAGATCTTTTTCAGCTGAGCCATTATTTTATCTTGTAGATAGTTATCAGAAAGAAGTGAGGTCATACATTAGAAATGCATTTTTTTCTCCCGTTGTTCTACAAGAGATATTAGCAGGTATAAAAGCGAGTTGTTTTTTTCTAATATTTTTATTTTTATTTTTTTTTCCCCAGTCTCTTTTGGTGGTTATTAGGAGGCATTCACTTTATGGAGGCCTTTTCTTTCTGATACTGTCTTGGGACCTTAATTGTTCTGGTGCAATTCATTTTTTAGGTTTGCATGAATAAAGGATTTAAGGTTTCCTTGCTGAGTCCTGCTCTTTCTTGTGCAAAAGCAGCAACTGGTGTTTTGTCTTAGTGATAGCTGCTCTCAGAGCAGTAAGAGGGCTTAGAAAGGACATATCCCCCAAGCTGCTTGCTACTACTGTAAGAGTGAGATGTCTCTGGCCACCTGCATGCCACTAGGCCAGGATTGAATACTACCCTTGGAAAATCAGACTATTAGTCTCATGGTCTTGGGTAGCTTCTGGGAAAAGTTATGGTTACTCTTCTGGTGTTTTTTAGACTTCATTACTCAGGTTCTGTCAGGGCTCCAAAGTGCTGTTTCTATGGCTGTGTTTGAGGTTGTCACTGTTGGCTGAGTCCTGGTTTAGAGAAGAGCAAGCGTGTCCTGGCCCTGCCTGCGCACCTGCACAGAGATGTCTGTAATCAATGAGTTGTCAAAAGTCTTCTGAGGTGTCTGTATGAATGGGTATGCATTAAAAGAAATGAGAGATTATCTATGAAGAGGATGATACTTAATTAACTGTAGTATAATAGCACTTACCTGAACAATCCATGTGTATTTTTTAACTTTTTTTTTTTTTTAAATACAAAGTATAGTAATTTATATGAAATAAATTCCATGAACTTTATATCTTTTTTCTTTATGTATTTCATTATGTTCCAACCTATCAGTTATCACTTATCTATACAGAAGGTTGAAGTTAATGTGTAAACATGCAATCATTTAGATACTTTTGAAAAATTAAGAACATCCACAATATTAAACAATGTTTCATTTTAATGTAGTTATGCAAAACAGCTTGTTAAGAGACTTCAGTTTAGCAAGTCACATTCCTCTTACGTCTCCACTACTAAAGCTTACAAGGTTACATTTACTCTGATTATTCTGTGTTTCCTGGATTACAAAGAACTTCAGAGTTGCCATTTTTTCTTTTGTTTCAAGCTAAAATCACAAATAAACTCCTTTAGAAAATCTGTGAAACAATTTCCAAATTTCTTAGAGAAACAGATAATTGTAAATCCATAGGATACTATGGAAATGGACACAAAGAATAGAGTCCATGGAAAAACTCTTCTCTTTAGTCTGCTCCTATTGTAGATACTATTTTAGGCCCCTAAAGTGTTTTGAGGATGAAGTTAGGAATTTAGCATTCATGTGGTATTCAGTATATAATGAAAAAGTTTTCATGATGATTTCCGTGTGTGTTGTAGATGTGTTTTTGTATGTGTTGGGATTCTCTTATTCTTAAGTATGCTGCAATAATTAGACCAGAAATCACAAACAGGTTGTGGTCCATTTCCTAACAGAAGAGAATGCAGTCCTAAACTTCTGTATTTTATTTTATTTCTGTATTTATTTTATTAACAAAGATGTCCTGGGCTTGATATACAGTGGTAGGCTCTTTGCATTGGCAACAAAGGTTTTTGATGTAGATAGTGGCTAGAAGAAAAACCTCTACCTCACCTGCCTGTAGCTTCAGATCCCTCCTCAGTCCAGGAGCTTCTCTTCCTCTGCCCTTCCGTGAGCAGGAGTCTGCGGTAATGCACTTGATATGTAAAAGCAGCCTACCTCGGGGGTAGCAATTCAGGTAGAAGTATCAGGATTTTATTTTTTCCCTCGGGAGGCTGAGGAGCTGAACAGAATGTAGCAAGAAGAGAGCCTTGTGGAGCTCCTTGTGAAGACATGTGCAGAATGTGTACTCCACAAGATGCTTTTTTTGTGCAATGTGTGCTGTGACCCAAATCTCTCTTCCCCTTTTGCCTCTGGGGGAGGAGAGGAGGGGAATACCAACAAAATCAAATACCTTGACATCCTTGTTAGTTCAGTTTTATTTGCTGCTGGGATTCAGCTGCTTGTCTGCAGCATGTGGACTAAAGGAGGAATTAAAGCACTTGAAAGAGCCCAATAAACTTTGAACAGTCTTTTGAAATCAAAACTTACTAAATAGGATTAGGTATAAGAATGGCTGTATAAAACACAGCTCAATGAAGAGAAAATGATCCTCTGTTTACCACAAGTTTCATCATGATATCTTCAAGAATTTATTAATATGAGGCAGCAGTAGTGCTGCTAGGATCCCAAGATGCAGCTGTCAAGTAACATCTGCCAAAAATGGACTTGCTTCATTACCTTCAAACCTCTATGTTGCTCATTAGGTCCCACCAGATGGGGATTCAGTATTTTGAAGTTAGTCATCCTGTATGAAGTATTTTGTTCATGACACTGATGAACAATTATCTGCTCACACAGTTGGGACTTTTATGCTGTTTATTTCAGCTGAGTGCCATTACAGGGCACAGTTTCAATATTCAGTGTAAGAATAGTTGAAATACAAAAGGTCAGGTTATCTGACTACATAAATGAGATTGAAAGTTTTCTGTAGTTTGATGCTAATTTTCCTATAGCAGGGTCTATTATTATATCCCTTGTAAGATTTTGCTACGTTTTTAAATTTATTCTACTATTTCAAGTCTTGAAAAACTGCTTACAATTCAAAAATATTGTTCAAACTCATTCAGTATAAGATAAACTGCTGTTCATAATTGTATTTCTGTCAGCTGATAAACATTTAATGGTTTGTTAGGAAACTAATTGTCAGTTTAACCAGGAGAGTGGCAATAATAACTCAGTTAAATATCTGTATTGTCACATGCAGAAGCAGCTGTAAATGTGATTCATTCAAAGTCCTGCATGTTGTCTATTGATACCAATATACAGAATCCCATTGGTATAAATTCCAAAACCCACTGAAATGTTTCTATTTTCTGTTGTTCCCAATCCTTATAAGCAAAATATAACAAAATGTCTCTGGATCATGTGAACTGTCCATCTGTGAGATATTGTAATGGTGACTTTATGTAGTATCAGAATTTGAATGCAAGATGTTAAATTGCCAATATTAAGGCAGTAAATGTGATTAAAAACCTGAATGCTAACTTAAGACTTCTTTCTTTCTCTTTTTTTTCCCTTTCACAGTATTCAGTTAAAAGATTGCACAGGAAAATCTGTGAGAAATGTGTGTATACAAACATGTGAATGTACGTTTGCACATGTATACCCTCACTGGTAAATCATAGTGGAAATTATTAAAAAGAAAGCGATCAAGTGTGTTAAAATAATTCACTTTAAAGTAAGTAACAATCATTTTCCTGACCAAATGCTCTCTTTGCTGAATTCTTAGTAAACTACATTCTTATTACTTCCAATAGGAAAATGCATCTAACAAGTCTTCACCCTGAGGTGTGCGAGTCACCATTGGTAGCAGGAGGCAAACTTTTTCACAATAAACATAGATATGACACAATTGTCAACTTTATTTTGGGAAATATACTGTACCTAATTAACTGCAGCAGCACACTGACATTTTTAAGGTCCTTTCTTGGCCTTCATAAAAGAAGTGGAGGAGGAGGCTGTGCCAAAATCTGTCTTGCTCTTTTATTGCATGATTGAGCAGTGGTGTCATTCGACAGCAGAGGACTTTAGGTACTCATCTCTGCTCTTTTTTTCTGGAGCTTTTCAATTGGCTGGTTAGGAAAAAGTAGGATAAATCTTCTCTCTCAATATGAAGAGAATTGAGGCCAATTTATGAAAAATGGAATTGAATGACGTCACCATCTTCCTTGAAGAACCTACACTAAAAAACCTTGCTTTAAAATTCTAATCTGAAAAAATCTAATTGTCTAAATGGAAGCTAATTCCTTCCCTTTGTGTTTTTATTTTCCCTTCAAAATTTATTTATCAAACTGTGATTCTTTTGGTTTTTAATAACAGGTTTTGAGGCCCAAAGAGGAAAAGCAGAATCTCTGTTGAAGATCTTGGAATTAAATAAAGAATTAAAATCCTTATTTTCCTCTTAATAAATAAATAAAGGTTTCATTTTCCTTAATGGGTTAAAGGTGAACCCAGGTTTTAAATTTAAAGCATCTAGGAACCACAGAGTATTTGGAGATTAAATCTGTTCAGCAAAATCTTTCCACTACAACCAGATCATTTGTGTATGATTGGTTACAGATATGGCTATGTAGTTGCAAACATTTAGAAACTGTTAAATAAAAAAATAATGGTTTGATCCAAGTCTAAATAGTTTGACCATGAAAGATGACGAAAATTCTTCTCTGGTTCAAGCTTTAAAGTAGCTCATAATATTCTATGCCTTTCTTGAAGTTTCAAAGCAAATTTCTTGGTATATAAATTAAAAATAGAAATGATTGGTTGTTATGTATCCTGACTGAGTCAGATTTACCTCTTTTGCATTGGAGGTATTACCTTGGAGTTGAGAAAAGAGCCATGTTGGACAACTCCTAGTAGAACATAATTCTACTAAAAATTGTTATTTACTGAAAATTCCTTCCCTCAACTTTTCAAACACTAAGCAAGGACTGTGCATAACTGTCAAGTGCAGTTGGCATGGGTGCTGACTGATGAGTTTTTCTGCATTTTGTATCTGAGTGCTGGAAATGCATCTTTCAATGCTCTTTGGAGTATTATTCTCAGTTGATGGTGCAGCATGTAGCAAAAGCAGGAGGGTGGCAACTCTTCAGCCTTAGTGGTGAATTCTAGAGAATCAGTGCTGTGCAGATTAGACACTGCCTCAGGAGGACAGGACTTAACTTCACTACTAGTACCGCTTACAGCTATGCAACTTTATGGATTGCAGTATGTCTTCCATTTATGGCAGTAGAAGTCACAAGCTGACTTCCACAAGCATGAAGAACATCTGTGTTTCCAGGTAAGCAGTGCTGTGGTGTATCAATAAGGTCCATTATTTATTTATTTATTTTTTTCCCACTAGCATTCTTTATTATTCTGTATACTGAAGGATGGGATCTCGCTGAAAATGCACCAGTGGAAGCCTGACTGCAAGACTGAGGCTGAAGGGGGTAAATCCAAATTTAACAAAAAAAATCCATGTGTTAGTGGAAAGTGTGTGAATTTCAGTGTATGTCTATGCATGACTATGCATTTCCTCACATTTTCTAATGAAGATTATTGTGTGGGCTCAGCAGTAAAAGGATAGTTTCTAAACAGGAATGGGAAACCTCAACAATCCAGAAGCTTTTAACCTGGGACTGTGAATTTTAAATGCTCACTCTCTTCAGAAATTATTTAAAATGTATTCAGTGCATTTATGCACATCTGAAAACTGACCCTCATGTATAGCAAAAATATCTTGCACAGAAGTCGAACATCAATATTTCAGTGTTTGATTTGCTTTGTTGAGGAACCTCATCTAAAATACAATATCAATTTTGTAGCTCTCAGCTGCATTTCCCTCAAGTTAGATAAAAGGTAGCTGAGCACTGTAAATTTAAGGCATGGTCTCTGGTGAAATGAAGCAGGAAAGCTGTTTTTGTTTCCTACCTTCCTCTGTGTGCCAAAAGTCATTTAAAGCACTTTAAAATTTTGTTAAACATTTAGTTAAATGTTTTTAATCAATTTTTAATATGAGATGAAGTACATTTTGGTTAAATTGCAGGCTGTGAGATCTGGCAGTTTTACTAGCAGTTTGTGACACTTGCCTTTACTTCTCCCAGGGCTGGATTGTTTCATATATAATTTACTGTGACAAAATACTGGCTCTACACTGTCCATAAATATCAGCCCATTAGCAATGTGTAGCTTTTTAATGGCTGCATAATATTCTTGGACCTGGAGATAAGGGAACAGTAAACAACTTTTTGGTTACAAAAGGAGCGCAGCAGAAGTGTTCTTCCATAAAATCAATTTATTGTAGCTATATGGCTATTTCATGACAACTTGCACCTGTGTGCATACAACCATTAATCCTTTTTACCTCAGTCATATTAATATTTTTGAAAGCTTTGGGCTCATCTCATGATGGGCAGAACTTGGCTCTGTATGTTCACTTCATAAAAAAGAGTAAAATGTTGTTCATGTAGTGAGCCCCCTTATGAAACTACAAAGTGCCAGCAGACAAGTGAATTGAGACAGATTTTGGTAAGTACAGATGGTTTCTTCTCATGCATAAAGTATGGTAAAAAAGACCTGCAGCATATGAGTACGAGGCAGACAAATATGCAGTATTTGAGAAAAGTACATAGCTTATAATAATAAACTTGTGGCTTTCTGCCATGTCTTAGTTCTAGAGCTGCAAGGTTAAAAACAATAAAGTTAATATAGCTGGAAGTCACGTTGCTGTAAAGATCATTTCAACTGGGATAGCAGTTAAAAGGAGGAAAAAATAGGTTTTCTTGCCTTTAAAAAGTTATTAGCTATACTTAAAACAAAAGAAAAATAAGTGGGGATAAAAAAGAAAATTTTCATTTATCTCAAGCAAAAGTTACATCGGAAAAAAATGTTTATAAACTGTATTTCTCTATGAAATACCAACTTTGAAAAAATTACAAGTGTTGAACCTAGGCTATACACCCAGATCACTAAAAGGATTATTAATTCAAATACAAAAGCAATATACTTAGTCCGAATAGTGTTTATGTAAACTAGTCCTTTACAATAAAGAACAATCCTATTATTTTATTTTTTTAAAGGAACTTAAAAAGATAAACAATAGGGTAAATAATAGCAAATATTTTGGGTATCTAATATCTCTATACTTATTTGTTGTACCTCTTTGTCCTAGAAACCAGTCCAAGTCTCTGAAGTTCAACTTCCATGCTTTTGAAAACTACTCTCTGTGGTCTAGACCTTGTCTACTGGATGCTCACCTAAACTTTTATTTCCTTAGAATTACAGTTGCAGAATGGCTGAGGCTGACAGGTCCTCTGGCCTAATCCTGGACTCAGGCCCATGTCCAGGCAGCTGCTGAAGGGGGAGCAGAACCCACACACAGCCTCTGGGCAGCCTGAGAAAATACTCCATCACCCGCACAGTACAGAAGTGCTCCTTGGAGGAAACCTCCTGAGCTCCAGCTTGTGCAAACTGCATCATGTTTGGTGGTGCCCAGTGCCAGGAGAGCACCTGCCTCTGTCTTCTATTGAGCTATCCCTTCAGATATCTATAGACATTAATGAGAACCCTTTGAGCTTCCTCCAGGATGAACAGATCCTCCTCTTACAGGATCTCCGCATAGTAGAGATGCTTCAATACCTTAATGATCATGGTCATTCAGGTCCAGGTCTTTCTTATAATGAGGAACCCAGAAGTGGACCCAGAACTTCAGGTGTAGGCTCATAAGTTCTGAACAGAGGGATAGAGCCACCTTGACTAGCTGGCAATGGTTTGCACAGTGCATCCCAAGATACCATTAGCCTTTTTAACACTTAGGACAAATTGCTGGCTCTGAAATCCATCAGGACTCCTAGGTCCATTTCTGCAGAGCTGCTTTCCAGTTTCTTGGTGACAAGCATGTACTGGTGCATGAGGGTGTTTTAACTTTTAGTAGTGAATGTTCTGCAAGCTCTTCAGGCAGTCTGTTCCAGAAGAAAATAAATGAATGAAAAATTAAGATTAGGTGGGGTTTCCTGCTGCATTTGGAGATCTCTTTCTTCATGTTGTCTCTCTTTTTTGAGACAGAATTTCATTCTATTTTTTATTATTTTAAATATTTTAAATATTTCTATGTCTATCATCATTTTCCTGAGACTCCTAGTCATATTTTTCTGAGTATTTTCTTTTAAGTCATATTTCCTAGATCATAATCCGCATAACTTTCTGATCATTTTTCTGGTGTTTTTTTTTCCTCTTGACTTTCTGTTGGACCACAAGTCTAGTTTTATTAAAGAGTTAGTTGGTATAGAGTGAAGAATTAACTCTATCTTACATCAAACATTCCAGTTTAGAAATTGTGGCATTTATTTTTTGTTTATTTTAATGATATAAAAACTGGAAGACAGTTTTATCCACTTTCATTTTTTCCTTCTTCCTTCATCTGCTTTCGTCTGGTGTGAAGTGTATTTGACTTTAATAAAGCACTATGATTTAGCTCTAGCGGGCAGCTCAGCACTACGTAGCCACTCTCTCACTCCTGCACAGCAGGATGGGAGAGAATCAAAATGAGAAAACACATAGGTGGAGAAAAACAGTTTGTGAGGTAAAGCAAAAGCTGCTTGCACGTAAGAAGTAAAACAAGGAATTATACAGTTACAGAATTGCAGGTATTGAAAAGGACCTCAAGAGATTCATAGTGTCCAACCCCTCTACCTAAGCAGGTACCCTACAATAGGTTGCACAGGTAGGTGTCCAGAAAAGTCTTGAATATCTCCATGGAAGCAGACTCCTCAACCTCTCTGGGCAGCCTTATCCAGTGCTCTGTCACCCTTACTGTGAATAAGTTCTTCCACGTGTTTTATGGAACTTCCTGTGTTCAAGTTTTAGGCCATTGCTCTTTGTCCTGTTGCTGAGAAGAGCCTGGTCTTATCCATTTTTCTTCCACTTCCCTTTAGATATTTTAAAGTAGTTATAGGATCCCTTCTCAGAATTCTTTTCCCCAGGCTGAAAAGTCCCAGGTTTCTCAGTCTTTCCTCATGCAGGAGACATTCCAGGCTCTTTATAATCTTTGTGGCCCTCTGCTGGACTCCTTCAAGGAGATCCTTTTTTTTTTTTTTTAACTGCGGAGCCTCACTGCTCCAGATGTGGCCCCACCAGTCATGCTGGCCACGCACTTTTTAATGTAACAAGGGTGCCACTGGCCTACTTGTCTACAAGGACACAGTACTGGCTCATGTCCAATCTGTTATCCACCAGGACACCTTGGTCCTTCTCTGCAGAGCTCACATTTCTTCATTTCTCTCAGCCATTTCCAAAAAAGCAGGGACAATCATGCATAATGGTTACTTGGGAAGAAAAATCCATTACTCTAAACATACTCCCCTCCTTCCTCTTTTTCTCAGATTTTATTACTGAGCATGACACGTGATGGTACAGGAGAGTCCTTTGGGTAGTCTGGGTCAGCTGTCCTGGCTGCGTCCTCTCCCAGTTCTTTGTGTAATGTCCTGCTTGAATTTATAGGAGGGAGCAGAGGTTCTTTTAATATCTATATGCCCAGCATGAGATTAAGAAACAACGGATCAAATGTTGGTCCCACCAGTTTATCTTAATTAGGGAGAAGGGTAGGGGAGGACGGACATTACTATGAATTAGGGTAATGGGAAAGGGAAAGAGGGCGATAGGAAAGAAGAAGCAAAGAGTCTTTGTAGGCAACAAGAGGGAGATAGTCACCACCGTGGGTCCAGTGTGATTCGTAGTTCAGCCATTGATCTTCAGTAGTAGTGAGTTGTCAGGCATTGTTGTTCTGTTGACGATGATGATGACCACAGCGATGATGACCCCTTTTCAATGGCTCCAAAGTGGTCGAGTCAGCTCTCTTTGGAGTGACAGCTCAAATCCAAAGTGGTTGAGTCAGCTCTTCTTGGAGTGGCAGCTTCTGGCTTTGGGATCTCAGTGGAAACTCCTTTGTTCCTATCTTCTCGGCCTTGCCAGTAGATAAGAGGGAGCAGGGAGGTGCCCACTTGTATCTTGCCTTCACAGGATACAATGGCATCATCCCCCAGTTTCCCATAGCAAGCTGGAATTATTTGGTCACAGGCCAGATCTGCCAGTAAACAGTCCTGAGCAATATCTTCCGAAGGTAAACAGCTAAAATTGTCCACACAGTGATGTTGATTGCTACATGGCAACACCCATCACTCATCTCCTAGACAAGTCAGTGTTATCACAAGAAGTACTTCAGGAAGCAAACTTTGAGCCAAAAAACGAAGGATTCTCACATGTACCCCCTGCTCCTCACTGGCAGAGCAGTGTGAGAAGCTGAAAAGCCCTTGGTTCTGTGCAGCCACTTCTCTGAAACAACTGAAATATTGGTGTATTGTCAACGCTATTTTGATCACAAATCCAAAGTGCGGCACCATTTGAGTATCTGTGAAGAAAATTCAAGCATCTGAGCTAGGTAGATGATGTGGGTATAAATAGAAACATAATCAAAATTTTGTGAAATAGGAGGCTACTGAAGGTCATCTGTGCAACTTTCTACCCTATGTAAGAGATTTAGTCCTTAAACAAAAAAATAAAAAAAGCTCTAAAGCATTAGAATACCAGTTAAAATGTATTAACAAAACAGTGAGCTGCAAAAGAAAATAAATTGCACTGAGAAATATTTCCAATGCCTTATTTTTTTACAGTATTTTTTTTTTCTGAAATTAAAAATGAAGATGTGAGGAGTGCAAGGAACATTTACAATGGTCATTATTCTAATTTAGTACATCTGTTACTCCATTCTCTAGATTTTGAATCGTGTGATTATTGTATTTCAGAGGAACTTAATGAATGAAATTTAATGAACTTAATGGAACTAAAAGCTACTACTTCTAGTGTTAATGCCATTTTAGTTTAACACCATTAACACTTACTAAGTGAACTTAATATATTTTTTGTCAATTTGAAAACTATGTTAATTATGTACTATATTTTCTCCAGACCATGTGCATAATTCTGTTTATGCTAAGGACAATATGGCATTCAGAGTAGATGCTTTAATCTCTAGTGGCTCCTTTATTTTTCTTTGAAAAATTACCCATGTTTCAACTGATTGTGATGTATTTTAAAAGACCATATAGTGCTTTCTGATCTCTGCTGGATCACAAAGTAAACCCTTGGATGGTCTGTTCCAGCAGAAACATTAATCAAAGCAATTTGTCTGAACTGATTCATCAGGGTTGGCAGCTTTCCACAGTATTGACTTTTTTTACAGTTCCAGGTAAGGTAACTTTTTGTTTATTGTGTGTTTATTTCTTATTGAGATATTTTAAAAGTAAATTATCTCTGAGGATGAAAATCAAGATGGTGTAAATAAAGTTTTACAGCACATGTTAATTCTTGGCGGAGTCACTCTAAATCACTTGCCATAAGAAAATAGTTACTTCACAGTATTCAGCAGTGTGTTTTAACTCAGTCTTGTTTTCTGTATGTTACTTTGTTAACTACATCTTGCATGAAATTCCTTTTCTGTTCTTACTGTGTTAGAGAAGTTTTAAGTAATTAAATAATGCACAAGCATGTATTTTCAGCAAACTTGTATTTTCAGAATCTGAAAAAACAAGTTTCTAATTATCACTAAACTGAGGAATTGGCTAGTTGTGAAGATATTAGATGGTGTTACTGGAGATGTATGGGAAAGAGACTTATCATTTCTTGGAAGTGGTGCTGGTGAAGGTCTAGTCTTTGCTATCAGCCTGTCAGGCACATCTATTGTTGAATCCTTTCCCAAGGTTGGGATGAAATAGGGTGGAAACATGTTCTGGCAAAATGGGTCCATGCAATCTAGTACCTGCCACTCATAAACTTGGAATAATGGCATGCTGTATAGTGAGCTAGCTAATTTGTGCTGCATAGATCTTCCATAAATAGAGATGAATCACTTCTCTAATGAGACATACAAGAATCCCTCTGATGAGTTTTGAATAAAAAAAGCAAAAAAACTTTTAATTAAGATTTTACTCATATATTGTGTAAGATTTAACAAAAAAAAAAAAAATCACATGTTGAATATATAGAAATTGGTGCAGCTAACTGTTATCTCATAGGAAATAATATTTACTTTCATATTAAAAATAAAAAATTAGACAAAATATTTAAATTTTGTTATGTTTTTAAGATTTTAACACCTAACTTTCCTGCTTGATCTCTTCTGAAGTAATCTTAAAATTAGGTGGATATTTCATACCAGTAGTCAAAAGCAGACAGTGCTTATGATAAGCAGTATCTTTCAAGCTGAGGGACTTCTTGACTTCTGGTAATTGTGGCTAAGGCTATGTTGGTGCATTATAGTACAGTATAAATTTATAAGTGTGTTATATAACTGTCTTGTATGCTGTAAACTGCGCCTTACCTAATACCAAAATCCTACTATGACAATGAAGCTTTGGTTTTTAAGAAAGTACTTTAGAGAAGAAATACACAGCCAAAGCACAGCAGGACAACCAAAGCTTAAGAAAAAATGTAAAAATGGAGAGAGGGCAATGTGCCTAAAATTAATAGGTAATTTTAACCTGTTCAGAATAGCATTCAATCTATCAAAATCCATTCAAACAATTTTGTAATTCTCTAGGAATGTAAGTCTCTATGAAAATTGTCAACTAGTTTTTAGTATAAATTAGACCTATTGCAAAGTGGTTCATTAATATTTAATTTGTATTTATTTATTTATAGAGAAGCTGTTTATAAAAAAATAAAGCCATTGAGTTTTCTAGCTACAGAAGTGAATAAGGTTGTTTCAGCTATCTGTTACAGAGTACTAATTGGATTAGACACTTGTAATTGTCATAAAAACATGTTCAAATTTATTATTTACCACAACTGTCTTCATTAATTATTTCTACTTACAGAGTATTGTGAATTGCTTTGTTTACAGTGCATAACCATAGCAGCCAAGAACTGCCCTTCGCAGTTCGTTGCTTAAGACCTTTCTCAATGTGTAGCATTTTTTCAGTAATTATAAATCTAATGCCTTTAGAAGTTGCAACCAGAGAAGTTATTGAGATACTGGAGGAATGCTAGGTTGTGAAGCCTCACTTGACCTCCAAACTGCCTGGGGGTGGTGGTGGGAGGTGCAGGTCTGCATTGTGACTTTGGTCCGATCTGTGGTAGGAATGCTCAATAGTATGCTAGTATGTTCAATATTGCACTCAAAATGGTTAGGCTTGCAAATCACATGTTGGCTGTGTGAGAAAGATCATACTTTCAGTGGAAGTATGTAACAAGTTTTATAACAGAAGAAGGGCAATATTAGGGTGTAGTACTGCTAGGAATCTCTCCAGAAGTTTCCAGGTTCTTGCCTGCATTGGAAAAGTCCCAGGAGTTGTTCTTGTGATAACAGCCTGCTGTAGATTGTTAATCTTTTTATTTGAAAAATAGAATAAAAAATAATTAGAAACACAAGATGTCAAAATAGTACTCAGAAATTCACTCAAATACTCTTGCTTTTCAACTTCCTCGTGAAACTGTAAACATTTTCAGTGAAAGTAGACTCTTTGCAAGGATAGCAAAAACAAAACAAAACACAGAAAAAAAAACATTGAAACAACAACAACAACAAGAAAAAACAACCTAACAAACCAAACAACAATTTTATTTTTCCACTGGGGAAAAAAATCCAGTTTTGTGATAAGACCATTAAAGGTATTTAAATGTTTCACTAAATAATTGCACACACTTTTTTTTTTTTTTTTCCTGTCACCATATTTCCTTTTCATTTTCCTTTTCACATACTTATTTGCTACAGACAGTAAAGTGTATACTTCTTTTTTTCTATATGGGAATGCTTTGTTCTGACATATGAGTAATTTCTCTATCCTATTTTATGTTTTATTGATCCCTGCCTTCATTCTACTTTACCTTCTCTAACCTTGTTGCTGCTTCTGAGGTCCTAAACGTGTCAGTCTGGACTCCAAAGGCTCATTATTCTTCCATGCTATAAACACATCCAGAATTTAGCCATAGCCCCTATTTAACTTTATGTGAGTGCTTTTAGTTCAAGAATACAAGCATGAAAAGTAAATGATACTTTCCAAAACTGTGCAAGCCCACAAATGGCTCAGTGTAGATGCTTAGAATAAACTAAACTAATAATTGGAAAAAATATCTGGTACAAGCACAGACAACATCTTCATTGCAGTTTACAACTAGCAAGCAGAATACAAAATAAATTAAATTAATTGATTTCCAACTATGCCTTCAAATATGATATAATAGAAGAGTGTGAGTCTGTGTGCATGTAATCCAGTAAAATAAATACGGGAAAAGAAGTGCTCCAAAGGCAGAGCAGAGGGCTGGTACTGAAATTCTGCCTCTGTCAAAGCCTGTAGGAATGTTACCTTTGATTTTATCCAGGCCACTACTTCACTGCATTTCTTCAGTCTTCCTTCAACACTTCTAAGAATCAATCAACAAATATCATAGAGCATGAAAAGGAAAATATGTATGGGCTTGATGCTGGCAGGATATGAATCAGGGCTGTTTCTCTCACATTCTGATAGTACTGACTTGATGGGAAGAACCTTTCTACTGCCCAAAACACTAAAATGTATGGAAAATACAAATCTCTTTTAAACATTTTTCACTAACTTTGAGAATTCATGTAGGTTGGTAGAGAGCATTAATGAGGTTATGTATTGTATCTGCCTTTCCTAGGAGAGCTAATAACTTTCCTCTCTAATGTTAAGGTTAGAGAAAGTTTTGCTGTAACTATAAATTAATACAAGCAGGATGTCTCCTTTTTAATTAGATCAGGTGGGTTAGGGTTCCAAAGATACCAAATGTGGGCCAAAATTACATGAGCTGTTTTCTGGTGGCAAACAATTCCTATTTTCATGACACCTCCTGAAGGATATGAGCACAAGTATCTGTTACCCAAAATCACACTGGCTGATGATTCTGACCCTTGTACCTTGTACTATGACTCAGGTCAGTTCTCCAGTTGTGAAGCCTTGTGCTGTCCACCTTCCTGTAGTAATATAAAATGTGACAAGCAAGAAGAAATCTTTATAAACATTTTATGTGCTACAGCTAGCATATTAAAATTAGATTGTGCCCTCCTGTCCTGCTGTGTTCCATTCAGATCAGTACTGCTGGATGATACGATAAGGCAGTCCTCAGTAGTGTGGCAGTGATCCTGCTACCTGAGTCCACGGATTTAGGGAACAGAGTGATGAAAAGTATTCTTAAATGTGTAGACATTTAAAATTTACATTTACATATAGATATTTACAGAAAGAAACAATGTGTTTCTTTCTAGAAGCTGAGTGAGAAGCTGTCCTGATGTGTTCTGGAAGGTTTCTTCCTCATCTGAGTCTCTGTGAGAGCACTTACTATGCTACAAGAAACAGAACACAGTCAAGGATGAATATTTCCACAAAGTTGATTTGTGTTACATATCCCTCAGGCATTTTCTTAAATCCTTGTTGTTGTTATTTTGATATTTACAACCCCAGTTCCTCTGCCTCAAAACCAATTATTTTGCTTGTTTGTGATAAATACTTCTACCCTTATGCTAAAACTGTGCATAACAGTAACTCAACATCCTAATGCTCAAAAGCTGAATGGAAAAATCAATGCTTTCGTTAATTACACAAATATGTGCCATTAAATATCTTTATTACCACGCTATTCTGTGCATTCTTAATTAGGTGTACAGCCTTATGTTCTATCTAAAAATATGTTAAACTACAAGTGGTTACTGAGAAATTAAATACTGGTGATGGCCATTTTGAATATGATGCCAGTATTACCACACTCTTTCATTTTCAAACAGAAACTAATCTGTGAAAGAAACAGAATATTTTCTAAAGGACTTACTTTTCAGTTTGTTGTTTTCACTGGGCAGTTATGACTATTCGCTGTGATGCAACATGGCGGTGCTCCTGACAAAAAGGAGAAAACATAGTGATTATGTAAGGTTTATTGCTTAAAATGCTGATGTAAACTTGCTACTAATATTCTAGTAAATTTTTAGTGTCAAAGAAGCCTTTTAAAATTAATTTTTTTTACGTAACATTTCTTAAGGGGATGAAAAGATAAGTTCTGTTATTTTCTCGTTATCCTTCTGATCTCCTCAAAATGGAATTAAATTGGGAAGTGCACACAATCCATAAGTCCTGTAGTGGCCTGACTCCAGTAATGGGGAAATCTGTCCTGGCTGTCAAGATGCTAAAATATTAGCATGAATAGTCACACTAAATGCCATTAAAAAGATTTCTTATAAAATATAAACTGCAAAGTATAGCTATCAAATCTTTTCTATCTGTTAAATATTTTAAAGACATACTGTTTACATCACGTTAGAGCAAACCAACTGCATGTCTCATTCGATGTAAGTACTTTGTTTTCAGCATATTGTGGTGTCATATCTATTGCTTTGAAAAATTGATGCTTGTTTTTACATAATTCATAGTATCATGCCTGCTCAGATGAGTGAAAAACGTTTAATATATTCATGGTGCTACTTCTGTAACATTTTCAAGGTCAGACATTTAGTTGATGCTTGATTCTAATTCTACCAATGTCAGTATGTTCATTTTTAAAAAGGGAAATGACAAAGAATATTTTTTTAAGTGACTTTTTATGTCTGAAATGTATACAGAAAACGTGCTGGAGGCCTTACACCACCTGATTTATGTTGACTTTTCTACATGATGAGAATTTATAATCTGTATCTTATCTTGGGGAAGGAGCATAATTAATGAGAATTTTCAAAGCTATGGTCAAAAGACCCAAAGTCTTGCAAAGAATAATACTGTATTCGAGTTTGCTTTTGCTTTTACTGCCATTTGTCTCTGGGGTGAGGAGATGTGAGGAGGCAGATTTTGTGTATGTCCAACTTCCCCTCATCCTTTGGATGCTGGTTTAAGAAATCTCTACTCCATGATCAGACTGCTGCTCTCACATAAATGAAGAGTATTTAGGGTAACAGCAATCCCCCAAGCTTCCATACCTGTGGGTGACTGGTTTTTCTTAATTGTTCTCACTGGCCCTCCAACTCCTTACTATGGATGGATGGGATACCCTATCCCCCATGCTATGAGCTGAGAAATGTCTACCTTTATCCAGGTGTTTTTCATTAATCTCTTTTCTCTGCTATAAGTGTAACAAGTGTAGGGCTGGGAAATGCTGAAAACTCATGTTTATCAGGGAATTCAAATGATTTTCAAGTATGGAAGAGAGTAAAATTGTATGGGAATTTGATTAACATGATGCACGATGCCTCTGAGATGGTTATAGAAACTTATTTGTGGAGGTTGTTATGCAAGTATGGAATTCCTCAGTTGTAAGAAATTAGTCTAGAGCTACTCTAATAGAAGTTGCAAATCTTAAGAAAGTCACTTGGCAGACCATATCTGTATTTAGAAATAATAGAAGTAAGTCTGCAAAATGTATCCCTTGGCATATTTTTTCTTTTATATCCTTGGTTAAACTTCAAGTGTACTTGGGAAAAGTTTCCCAAATGTACTTTTCTGTTAACTTTACCCTTGTTAACACAAACTTGGTCTCCACGCTCAGAGCTGGGAGTAAAATTAAAGCAGTAACTTATTCTGTTTATTCAAGTGTGTTGAAATAGGACAATGCTGGAAAGGTGATCTGCACTGCCAATGTTGGACAGATGGTCTGTCTCCTGGGAGGTCTGTGTCCCTAAGACATACAGGAGAATCTGAAAACTTAAATGAAGTTAACTTTCTTAAAAAAAAAAAAAAAAAGCTAAAAACAAACCCTGCATTTGTCTTTTCTTGCCACATGCTTTGGAGTTCTACCTTCAGACAGAAAAAATTATATACGAGTACAGATTTGTTTGCTTTGCTTTGCTTTGCAGTGACTTAAACCATATCTTTTATGTACTGTTATCTCTAAGAACCTAGGGAAAGAAAACTTAAAATAGATCATAAGAAATAGAGATCAAATAAAAACTGAAATATTGTGGCTCCCATCCTCCTGTCTGCAGGTAGTACTGGCTTTAACTAAACCATTCCAAACAAATATATGCCAAATGTCTTTATTTAAAAACCTCCAGTGATGAATTTTCTTCTATTAATTACCTTTCAGAATGTTATTTTTTAGTTTTTATATTGATTAATGTCTAGCTAAAAATGCTTCTGTCAGAAATTATACCTGTTACCTACCGGTAACAGGTATACCTAGCAGATATATACCTAGCAGAAGTGCAACTTAATTTTCTTGTTTCAGCTCCGTGTTTTTCAAAGTTAGTGTCTCCTTTCAGCCTAGACACTTGAAATGCCTGCTCATGGATTGTGTTCTTGAAATCTGACCCTTCTTATTATGACTTCTCTTGGTGTCCAGATTGGATGGGGCCCTGGGCAGCCTGGTCTAGTATTAAATGTGGAGGTTGGTGGTCCTGCATGTGGGAGTAGGTGTTGGAGATTCATGATCCTTGAGGTCCCTTCCAACCCTGTCCATTCTGTGATTCTTACTGCCTCTTTGAGATCTTGCTCTATTACTTACTAACTTATTAAGAACTGTGCCTTAATACAGTAGTACTCCACGGAGTTTTAACCTAAGAACCATCCACAGAAGGCCTTTCTTCAGTGTGTTTTTTTGCGATAGGAAGGAGAACAGTAACTAAGATCTTTCCTGACTGTACTCTTTAAAATAGTTTTCTCACAGATAATTCTTTAGTGTATATTTCAGCAATCAAAATGGCCCAGGAACAATTCCAGTGGGAATGGAGTGAGCATTAAGCCACTCACTTTTGAATGCTAAGGAAGCTCATAACTATAGACACAAGATGCTCCAGAACATTTTGTTGAAGTGTTTGGGAATGTTTCCAGGATCACTTAATTTGCACGTATGATTGTTATGACTGCCATTGAAGAAATGCTCTTAGAAGTAACAACATATATTCTGTTTTCACTGAAGCTTTCTGGTTTCTTTTCAGAGAGTTTTGTGGTGAAAAACCACTTGACTGATTACTTACTGGGGAAAAAATAAGTGTGGATAAACACTTTTTAAATGTCTAATACTCAAAGACAAGTATTCAATTGTGTTCAACTTACTTGACTTGGGATTCATGTTTTCTTAGTTTTAATACTGTGGTGGAAAGAAAAAAAGTTTTTCCAACACTTTTTTTTTTGTGAGAGGGAAAGGAGAGTCAGGGAGGGACATTTCACATCCTAGAATGGCCAAAGTGGAGGATAAATTGAAGCACAAGCCTCTATTTCTAAATAATAATTTGTAACCGGATGAGTATCTGATTTTCAAAATGTAAGGGCCAAAAGTATTTTGGGTTAGCTTATATGTAATATCTTTCAAATACTTGCTCAAGGGAGATGTTTTAATATTTTCATTTTCAAATACATGCAGAAGTTTAGAGAGGAAAAAAATTCCTTTCTCTCCACTGTCCTTATCTTTGAATGCTTCTCTTACTGGAAGAAGATAAAAATTTATACTCAAAACATTAAACACCTTTGTTCTTTGGATGAGTAGCTATAGCTTCAAATCAGAGTGGCTCAGTTTTACTTTGGATATGTATTTTGATAGATTGTGTCTCCTGATATGCATTTATATTCTACAAATTTGGAGAACTCCAGTTTTGAATGTTGATGCTTAAATGACACAAGACTGGAATTCTTTGTGCAAAGAAACAAGAGGCAGTTGTCACCAGATCTTGAAGAGGACAGTTATGATATTTGAGGTTACTATTAAAGTCCAGACTTTTCTTTCTAAGGTTTTTGTTTTTTTTTTTAAGAGTACCTTGTTTACGTATGTGAAAAACCTAAGACTTTTGAACTTGAAAGGCATGATAGATCACAAGCACATAGAATAAATACAGAGTTCATTTATTTTCAAAATAATTGTTTTAAAGTGGCTTCAGGAGTTTGAGGATTTGGCTAATGGTTTTTTTTTGTTTGTTTGTTTTTTTAATGCTGAAGATAAAGAATATAAAAAATAAAGAATATGATTCATAACATAATCAAGTATTCTGTAAAAATGAAAAAGCATACAATGAATATACCATTGCGCTTCTTCAGTAAGTGATAACAGGACAGTTATTATGTTGTTATGTCTTCACTGTGTGCTCTGTCCGGATCTAAGGTGAAGGTTGAAAGCATTCAGCCATCAAACTTGATAATGAAATCCAGTCCTCAGGGAACTCTTATTCAAGCAGAAGTGATTTTATTAGAGTGTGTGTAAGGGCAAATGAGAAATGATGCAACACCTAGAGCAATACACGATAGTGAAATTTTCTGGTCTGCATGAATCATATTGCTCTGATCAGATCTATGCTGTAATGCATTTTCACTACTTTTCATTGGAAACAACTGCAACTTTTGAAATGAAGTGTTGCCCTTCCTGTAGAATATGAAATAGTACAAGTCTCAGTGGCCTAGTCGAGGGAGACTGGAGACTGAACTAGCTGCCATGGTTTGGTCTCCATCAGCAGGTGGATACTGCTCAATCCTGGAAGGTGACACTTCAGGGATGTGCCTATTTTCTTTTGTTTTCTTTACATTAATGCTTACAGAATTTGTCTAGCGTGCACTTTTCCATATTCTCTTCCAGAAACGTCAAATGAACATGCTTATCACTGATCTGTGGGCTGTTATGAAATAGGTCTCTACAGGTAGCATAGCTCCTTTGTATAAGTGGGTTGTAAACACAAGGAAAATGTAGTTGGTACTCTGAGGTGTCCAAGAACTGAACAACTGATTGTCCTGTGCAGTGACTGTCTTTGACTCTCTATTACTAAAGATTTGTCCTGATGGAAAGAATCAAACAGCATGTGTGTGAATTCAGACCAATAAATAAAAATTAAAAAGTAATAATCTAGATATCCATATGTTCTAGTATAGTTTTACCAATCAATGTCCAGAATCTGTTTGGCACTTTACTTCTGATCGTAGTTATCAAAGTAACAGAGCAGTTATAACAACATTGGTACTCTCTGGTCATCCTTAACAGATGCCATCCAAGTATTTTCTTTCTCTGACTTTCTTAGCTTAGCTACTGATGCTGTTGTGCTTCTAGCAGTTCTAAACTAGAGTCCTGTCTCACTGTTACTCCTTGGAGAAGAAAGTTCTAGAACAGATGCAATCCCTACTCTTTTGGTCTCTGTTTGGAGAGTCTGTTCTGCCTGAGTTGAAAGTTAATGTGCTGACAAAGGGGCATTGTTAGGACATGGTTTGAACTGGTGACTGAGCACTGGCTGTGGTTGGCCCAGAGAACACAGGCAGATTGTTTGCACCTGTGCTCCTCATGTGAACACAAAGGAATAGACCCAGAGTGAATCTACACTGGGCTCACATAAAGGCCAGCCACTGAAGGGAAAGCATCTTTTGGACTTATGCTACTTCCTGAGAGGAAGTGCTGCATAGCTAGAGAGCTCCTTCATTGGCTTAGTGAGTTCAGCTGTTCTTTCTGTATATGACTATTGACCTACCTGTGAATACTTTGCCTGGTATTGCTAAGAACCTGTCAGAAGGAATTTTGCTTCTTTGTGAGCAGAGCAGCTGATGTGCCAAGAGAAGGGAATAAGTCTCATCTTGTTCATTTCTAGTCATTCAAGAATCTATATGTGTTTCTGGTTATATACAGAATAAGTTGCGTTATGAAGTCTTCAGAAAGCAAGAGGCAATAGCTGTTTTCTATTCTTTGTACACAGGGTATTTTCATTTTCATATTTTTTCTCCTTACTAGTTTGCTTAGAAATTTTTGATGAATTTCAAGTCCTTTTTCATGATGTATAATCAAGAAGTGAGTTTATGATAACTGTTTGGGTTTGTTGTTCTGTTATTCAGGTTGTGATTAGCAAGCTTGCACAGGTGAGGCTTTGCTTTTTCAGCTGCATTTGGAAGAAATTTAGAGTAACTTTCCAGGTAGACTCTTTTCTGAAGTTGTCAGCTGTTAGCAAGATAAGTTGGCCTATTCAGTCTCAGGCTTTGGTGAAAGCAAACAAGATATAGCAAATATTGACTTACCACATGTCATCTCAGTAAAGTAAATGTCTGTTTGTGTTCTCTTCTTATGTGTGGCATAGGATACGCTGAAAAAAAACCAGAAACATTCCAGAACTTCTTGATGCTACCTGGTACGTTGTGTTCTGAACTATTTAAACTTTGATAAGAAGTTCACTAGATTAGTAAGTTGTTTTTTGTTGCAGTTGTGTATTTTGTTTTTTAGTTGCATCTCTTTATCTGAACTGTGAATACACAAATACCAGTCTGAACCATTTGACTTGACTCAGAACCTTGAGCTAAACTCATTTAGATAATAAGGATAAATTTCAGATTTTTTTTTTTTAGATTCATCTTTTCACATCAATCAAATGTCATGATGATGATTAATGCCATTAAGAAGTGTGTATTTGGTTTGCAGACTACGTATTATACATATTTTAGCAGTATACAAAAGGTATAAATAAAAAAAAAAAAGAGACAAGTTTGTATGTTTATGTGAGTTTATTTCTATATAATAAGTAGATCAGAGTGAGAACTAGTCATGTTAACTGAGAATAATTCATCAATTTTTCTATTATTGCAAAGTACCTCTAAAATGTTAGTGCAATTTCCTAGCACCTTTGGGAAATGAGTCAACAATAGCATTCTGGTTGAATATTCTTAATATTCTTGTTGAAATAAATAGAACATGTGTTTCATGAAGCAACATGGAATTCTTGTAAGTGCAGATGTTAAGTATATAGCATATCCAATCTGGTCTCAGAGTCTAGTTGGATTTAACTTATGTATTTTTCTGAACTAAGTTAGTGTAGTTTTCCAAGTTAGTATTGTTATATAGTATTATAATGCTAATAATTACTTAATAATATTGTAGTATTAAGCAAATATTGTTAAAATATTAATAGATAATCTCTTAGTACAGTAAGGTGACTGCATAGTGTAAAGAAGTAACAGTGAAGGTCATGCAGTTTTTGAGGAGAGTCCACACATATATAGTTTCAATTATCTTACCACAGAATTGTGTGCAGCCGGGTCTGTTCTGCATGGAGTGCTCTCCCAGTGGTCTTGGGGCAGGTCCCAAAGGTCATGGCATCATCTGGAACTGGCTGCCTCTCTGAAATCTTGTCTGGATCTTCTCCTGTTCTGCTCCTGGGGAGGCTGTAGCACAGTAGTTATGTTTAAGGGAAAGGATGGGTTTAACTTTGAAATGATAAATATGTTCTTGATCCTATCCTAGTTTCCAATTATGCTCATGCTGCAAAATCATTGCTTTCAGAGGGAAGGCACTGACTGAGAAGACTTGCGTTTCCCGCATGAAGTGGGAACTAAGACTAGGGGCTCCACTAGCTTCTCCTGCTATTTACTTTGTTAGATATTTACAGTATTTTATCCCTTGATATTCCACAGATAGCTAGCTCAGATGAAGTTGCTTTTGTTTAAAATTTATAGCACTGATATCTGACAAGAAATGGGCACTTCAGTTCCTTTCCTTCTTTCTTGATTGCTGCAGGAAATTTACTGTTTCTTTTCCCTGTCAGGCGGCACAGAGAGAGTGCAATTCCCACTGCTGCATTCATCTGCATTCATCACAAGCATTCATGCATATCTCTAAGCACCACTGATGAATTACATAAGGGTACAGTGTGATTTCATAACAGTTTATTATATACCATACGGAATTTTCTAATGGCTATAGGATGAAAAGTAGCCAAGAAGGATATCCAGATCCTAATCTCGTCTTTACTAGACATAAAAGCTGTTTGACATATTGGCTCTCTTTCTGATTTAGAATTGGAAATGAGGAGGCCTTTCCTTTGTCATCGGCTCATATAAGCACTGCAAGGTATTGTATAAAGTTGAGATTGTAGTGGGAACTGTTCAAAGACCTGGAATAACTACCGAAATAATTATTGTTGGTTGCGTAAAAATATACTTTGTACAGCTTCAAAAATGTAATGAAGCTGCTGAACTTTTAAAATTCTGCTATGTCTGTAATTCCTTTCCTTTGTAGCTGGATAAAAAAAAAAAAGGAAAGAAACAGTTACAGTAAGTACTGTAGTTTTTATTCTTTCAACAGAAGGATGGGATTATTTCAACTTTTGTATTAAAAAACCCTCACACATTAAATGAATGGCATTAAAGTGACATATTAATAACTTGGTGCTAGCAATTTCATTTCCTAGTGCCTACTTTGAGTCCTCATGGTCTAATACATCTTAACTTCAAAGCAGTTTCTTCAGGATACAGGAATGGAGTTTGAGTGTGATTTCAACAATAACAATTGCTTCTGACTTTGATAATTGCTTATACATGCAAGGACAGTTCTGCCTGTCTCTTTTTTTTTTTTTTTTTTTTTTTTTTTTAATTCCCTCCTGCCCCTCTGCTTTTTGAAAAGCTTTATAGTTGAAGAGATTGCATGGACTGATTTTATGGATAGTGATGTGTGAAAATAAACACTGTTAAAACATTTGATCAAAATATTTCTGTTTCTCAATGTAACATAAAGGATAAAGGATGAGTGCAAATTCTGCTCCAAGTGATAACAATTTTAATTAAAAACAGTGTTAAACTCATCTCATGAAGAAAGGGGCTAACGTTTTTATAAACAGGTCTTATTAGCGTATTCCTCTTACCTGAAATAAGAGTGGCTTTTATTCACCATGCCCCTTACCTCTTCTGTTTAACTTTGCAGTTGCAGCCTGATTCATTCGATTTGATTGCTGCTGTAATGTGCACCGTGTGTTGCCTTTGCTTGGGGTGCCAGTTGCTTTAGTGAGATTAAGATCCCAGGAAGATGCTCAATGCTACTGCAAGGCTAAGAGATCATGTATGGGCACCAGAGAGCATAGAATCCATGGCAGGTGTGTGAAATCGCAGCTCTAGAAGAGAGAAGTAAATGACTGCCCCCAGGATCTGCGTAGTTCCTTTCTAAGCCAGCCTAGGAGAATTCCTAATACTTTTAAAACAAATTTGTGCACCTTTCAGGTAATACATCAGGAAGTTCCTCTGTTCCTCTGAGAGTAGTCACAATTTATTTAAATTCAATACTTATTATTATTCATGCTTCACTGCAAGCACTGGATGTAAGTAAAGGTATAATATTTGGCAAAATTGTTTGATTTCTTACTTCTTCAGTAAAAACTCTTTCCCTTCCTATAGCTAGGTGTATTTCTTTATCTAAGTTTCTTTATGAAGGAATTAATCCATTTATTCAGTATATAAACTATGAGAACAAAAGACTATTTTTTAGGCTAAGCGAACCAGCAAAACAATTATGTAATGCAAATAAAAAAATTTGTTGACCATGTTGTTCTTCTCTAAGCTGCAGCATCGGTGCCCCGTCAATTAATGCTGAAGTAATTTTTTAGTGCTCACTTTTACATTGTATGGCATTATAATAATTATTATTTTAACTAGGGTATTGTATAGCTCTGGGAATTGATGGTGAAAGATGCATTTTATGTTTTAAATGATGTCAAGAGCAAGAATACGTTATAGGTTAAGTGAGACGATTTGCAATTTTGCAACATCCATTTCCTGTAGGTAATGTCTGTATCTCAAGAGTTGACCTTGTTTTTAACTCCAAGATTTAGGAGAAAGCTGGAGGACACTCAACCTTAAACCTGAATTAACATCACATTCTCTACTTCAAAGTGAAGAAAAAGGTATTTGTTATTGGTGATACTGCTGAATGTACCTATAATCAGGTGAAATTTGTATACTGGCCTTCAGCTTTTCTTCACAGTTATTGATTCACCCTTGAAAACTAGATTGAGACTACAGACCACAGAAAATCCCATTCCAAGTTAATGATGTGGATTTCCATCATTAAAATGAATGTCAGAAAACTTAATCCATTTGCTGTATTGATTTGCTAATGAGAACTCTTCTGTATTCTCCTGTGAATGTTACTTGTTTTGTACATTGGCAAAGCTCATGACCCTGACTGATCTGGAGATGATAGCTATTCTCAACAGGATTTTTTTTAATTCATTACAAGTTTGTATGAAAGAAACTACTTTTTTTCTGAAGAATTGCTTTTTCCTGAGCTTTGCCTTCTAATAATTAAGAAGTGAAGCTGAAAGAAAATACGGAATAATTTACAGACCATCAGTTTTGCAATTAGAAAAAATACATCTTCTTTGACAAGTTGTATTTGTCAACAAGACAAAGCACACCCGAAAATGCATTTTATGTGCAGAAAGAAGCTCTTGTCTTTTCTTTCTGTCACCTATGGGAAAACATTCTGTTATAGTCTTTGACATCCTTTAAAATTAAGTTATTGCCTTGACTGAAATGCCTGCATGAGAAAGGAAGAAATCTTTTAGGTAGTGAGTTATGAGCTTTGTTTTGTTACAGAGAGGATTGTGCAAAAGTTTGCAAAAGTTGAGGCATATATATATGTTATATAATAAAAAATATATAAGATACATGTATCTTATATATATATATAATACATATATTACATATATATATATTAAGAAAATACACGTTTTAAACCAACTCAGTAAACCTTTTCTTTTGATTGCATTTGGCTTTTCTGTAAAGCAATTGATATAGGAATTTATATATGGACAATATATGGAATAGTAAGAATTATCAACAGGAGGCTTTTCTACTTTCACTGATGGCTTGTTATTGTCTCACAGAGCCTGAAGAAGAACATTTGTCTTGTTTTAATTTCCAGATCTTCAAGTGAAGGAAGAAATGCATTCAGAACCTTCAATTTCATGATAGCAAGAAAAAATGGAAAACTCATTGTGACCTTACTTATTCTTTGTGACTTTATGACTTACAAAATATTAAAATTCTATCAGTTTATTGCTTGGAATATTAGAAGCCAGTTCTTTGGCTTGGCATAAGCAGTATGTGTTCTCAAGGAGCACGCTTGCTTGTGGAGAATGCACGTTTATTACTTGATTTGCTCAGGCCCTTTGCTTTTTACCTCCTCTCTCCTTTCAGCAGTTGCAAAATACATTTGGGAATAAGTATGTTTCTCACAAGCCATATGGTATGCCCCGTATTTTTGGCAGAATACATGCTGTGCACTTAATCACTGTGAAATCTCCCTTGGCCCTTATTCTGCTCCATGAACAGAAGATAATCTACCATGTAACTGGATGGATATAGGGGGGAAAAAAAACCTTGTTTGATAAAACTGTAAAATTTTAAAATACTGCAACAGTCAAAAGCCTCTTTTAGATATAGTATGATTCTCATACTTTTGAGGACAAGTCAGTGCTGTCATCCGATTTCCTTTTCATCTCAGAAAACATTCTTTTTCTGTGTGAGGGACAGAGCACTGGCACAGGTTAGCCAGACAAAACATGAGTTTCCTTTGGAGATCTTCAAAAGACAGACATGGAATCCAGACACGGGCCTGTGCACCCTGCTCTAGCTGTCCCTGCTTGAGCAGCAGGTTGGACCAGATGGATCCAGAGGTCACTTCTAACCTCAACCAGTCTTCACCTCCTCCTGGAAACAGGTATGCATTCCCTTACTTTTTCGCATGAAACAGTCATAGCAAGAACAATTGCTCTAAATACCTTGGATGTTTCTCACAAGCCA
>NW_024884253.1:38283842-38299667 GCF_019232065.1 Centrocercus urophasianus
TTATCCATACAACTTTTTTTGAGGAGATCTCTCAGACTGTATTGAAATAAGTTACTACTGCATAGTAATGAGATTTTTATACTGCCTGGATGTACTTTATCCAGGCCTCTCTTTCATGAGGCATCTCTGATGTAAAGAATAGAACTGAAGAGATAATATTTCTCTATTTAGGGCTGACCTTCCTGGGGTGGGACATAGTGTTTGCTATTACACCTGCATTCTTGACGGTTGAGTGTGTTTTAATTGTACTCTAGTCAACATATTTCTAAATAAACAAATACTTACATGTCTAAAAAGCTGCAGAGTGAAATAGCGTTTCCTTCAGTGGATACTTGAGATGGAAAAGCTTGGAGAAAGTGGTAATAGGAGGAGGTCAAGATACTACAGTACAGACTACTACAGTAGTTTGATTACAACAAATTGTGTTGGCCCTGTTGTTTATGAAGACTTCATACAATAGTAGTGAGGCTAGAACTAAGGAATCCTTTCTTTTCACTGTACATCACTCCTTTCAAAAAGTTTCAACTCCAGTTAATTACATGGTCTGGTGAGTTGTTCTTGCAACACTATGGTACTTTGTTAGGTATTTAGATGTATTGTCATCAGCTAGAAGACAAACTGTATAATGCCTGTATGAGTCTTATAATCCATTCAGTATGGAGAGCAATAAAATTTCTGGTACATATGTGTACATATGTATTTAGTTCATTAAACCAATACACATCAGTTTCCTTATAATAGATGATTTATTTGCAGGAATGATTTAATTTTATTTAACTTAATTTTTGTCTAAAATGAGGTGTCACTCATTATAAAAAAAATATTGAAACACATCTTTCTTCTATACTTTCTCAATCTCTGCATACCCTCTAAATTTTTAAGCATCAAGATATGTAAGCAGAAAGAGGACATAAACAATAACAAATGAATTAATGCATTCCAGATTAATTTCCCTTAAGAAATAACGGGTAAGCTTTCGTTGCTTTTAAAATAAAAATTATTTAATTTTGAACAAGTATTTCCAGGCAGTAAGCGAAATGAAAAGTTTTCATAGGAAGATTTTATTTTCATACCAAAAGATTTTTATTTTTTTCTCAGGATTGAAAATCGCCGAACCTAGGAATGAAACTAAAGTTCCTCCTGATTGTAGTAAACACTTCCTTGCAGGTGGGCCATACATCCTCTCTGCTGGAGCAGACTAATTCTGTTTACAAATTTATCTATGTAAAATTGCTTGCACTGAACTGATTATTTGGTGCAGTGATATCAACAGGATTAGTAGTTCACCAGGTTTGCTTTTATTGAATTGAACAATGATTTTGCATATAAGTAGTTTAGGAAATCAATGCTTTCTTTCTAGCCTCTATTGATCCATATATACAGTAAGTATCGTGTGTCAGATACACTGTCCTGTTAGGTCATAGAATCACAGAATTGTTTCACTTGGAAGGGACCTTTAAAGGTCAGCTAGTCCAACTCTCCCGCAATAAACAGGGATGCCTACAGCTACATGAGGGTGCCCACAGCCTGGTCTAGCCTGGTCTTGAAATTCTGCAGGGACAGGGCATGAACCACAGCTCTCAGCAACCTGTTCCAGTGCCTCACTACCCTTACTGTAAAAAAACAAAAACAAAAACAAAAAAAACCAAAAAAAACGACAAAAAAAAAAAAAAAAAAACCCACCCCACTTATTCCTTATATCCAATCTAATCTACCCTCCTTAAGTTTGAAAACCTTGTCCTGTCACAACAGACCCTGCTAAAGTGTCTATCCCCTTCTTCCTTATAGCCCCCCTTTAAATGCTGGAAGCGTGCTATCAGGTCACCGTGAAACCTTCCCTTCTTCAGGCTGAACAGCTCCTGCTCTTTTAGCCTGTCCTTGCAGGAGAGGTATTTCATCCCTCGAATCATTTTTGTGGCCCTCCTCTGGATTGGCTCCAACAGGTCTATATCTCTCCTCTACTGAGTACTTTATTTTTGGACACAGTACTCAAGATGAGTTCTCAGCAGCACAGAGTAGAGGGGCAGAATTATCTCCCTTGTCCTGCTGCCATGCTTGTTTTGATGCAGCATAGGATATGGTTGGCTTTCTGGTCTGTTGGCCTTCTAGGCTGTGAAGGCACACTTCTGGCTTGTGTCCAGTTTGCCATCCATCAGTACCCCCCACGTCCTTTTCAGAAGGGCTGTGCTCCCTCCTTTCATCCCCCATCTTGTACTGGCAGCTGAGGTTGCCACAACCCAGGTGCAAGACCTTATGCTTGGATTTGTTGAAATTCGTGAGTTTCACTTGGGCCCACTGCTTGAGCCTATCTAGATCTTTCTGGATGGCATTCCATCCCTCTATTTTGTTCAAATGGAATACGTAGCTTGATGTCATCTGCAAACTTGCTGAGGGTGTACTTGATCCCACTGTTGAAGTCATTTAATGAAGGCAGGTTTCCTAGAGAGGTTCTTGGTGCCTCATGCCTGTCAGTGTAAAGGAACCATTAGAACAATGCCCCCAAGAATGTGCTTTATCTTTTGTTTAGCCCTGAAATGGTTAGGCAATTGGACTTAATCTTTATAGGTCTCTTCCAGCTACACAATATTATGCAATTCACAGCTTCTCCTGAAAACCCAGTGTCTCTTCAGCAGGTGATGTATGCTGAAAGGTTGGTGTCTTTAGCAGTCGTATGACCCTGAAATATCTGTTACTTTGTCTCATCACTACCAATGCTTATCTTGTATAATTTTTTGTATAAAATCTAGCAATTATGTTAATGTAGTCAAAGGAAGTACACAGCTTTAGCAGTTTTTTCATATTTTTTTAAAACAGAAGGATGATATTCATCTTATGAATACATTTTTGATTTCATCATGTGACTTTCTTCATGCATTGAACTTAAAAGCCAGCATGCTTTTTCCACCAAGCAGTCCTCCCAGATAGACGACAGAGCAGTATTTACCTCATCTGATCTCTGTTGCAAGTCTGATGGTAGCCTAAAATGCTCCGTTTTGCACCTGATATAGCCATCACCCATCTTGAAAATAAATTGTCCTAATCTATATCAGTGATCGACAGATCTGTGGCAGGTGCTCATGTAAAGAATCCCTCATATGCTCTGCTTGCCATGATGAATCACAGAGGGTCTGTGGTCCTGCCTTGTCAACACAGCATTTTGATTGTTTAAGAAAGAATTACTAGAACACTCATTTTTCAATGTACGTAATGAAATAACTTTAAAGTCTTCATAGAAAACACTTTTCCTTCTTTGCTTTTTCCTGTTGTCAGTTCAATATCCCAAATGTTTGAAATCTAAAGCATTCTTGCTTTTGGGTGCATAAATATGCTACCACAGTTGTCCTCTCCAGACTGATTGATGATGAGATGTCAGTGTCTTTTTAATTCCAGTCACTGTATAATTTTCGCAGTTTAAAAGATTAGTTTCTAGTAGAGAAAAATTACAGATTGTTCAAGTTTCAACACTGCTTGTAAACGTACCCCACAGGTGTTCAATACGCCTCCATATTTATGCTCTTCAAGCTTGAATATATTTTGTCTCACTGCACCACTCACTCTAACACAAATATGAAGCATGGAAAAAATATGCTTGTAGTCATGCCATAAAGCTGAGCATACCAGAAATTTTAGTCTAAGAAGGTGATATTCCAAATGAATTCTTGAACATTTGTGTAGTGGAAATGCAAGTATTTAAGTACTTCAGGCAAATTCAGTTTAAAATACTTGGGAAATTATGGGGTACTTGTATGGTTATGTGGTTTAGAAGTACACAGCTGCCTAAAATTTATGCACTGCTTATTCAGAGATTCATACTAGACATCAAATTTTTATTTTCCACTATGTTCAGAAGACTGCTTAAAGCAACTGTAGGAATTTCTATCTATAAATAAAAATATTTTTATAAAAATGAATATATATCGATCTTATATAACACATATGTAAAATGTTTAAATATACTGTATATTATATGTAGAGTAATTGCCTTTCATAATTCTGGTATTTTTCACTGCTTTTTCTTTGAGTTATCAATTAAAAAGTCAATAATAATAATAATAAAAAAATTAATTAAAAAACAAATAGCACAATCTAACCAAAAAGAAATATAAAACATGATGGGACAAGAAAGGACAATGAAGTTGTCAGGCTGGCAGCATCTGGGCTCTGTGACCTTGCAGCTCTATTCACAGTACTTATTGTATATGACTGAATTGGGTGTTTGAAAATTAGTATTGTCAAAAGCTATTATGAGTTACCTCTTGATTTGCTACTTACATTCATTACTCTAAATGCTGTGGAAGGGCAAATACAGACTGCTTAAAAATTAATATAGGTCTGACTGTTTGGCTAGTGAAATATAGATGTGACAAAAGCTTTTGTGAATCTCTTTTATGTTGTTGACATCATCGTTTCTGTGCAGCTGTTTTGTGATTCAAGTAGTTTCTTGCAACTCTATTTAGAGGTGGTATAAGATAGAGTTAATGTTCAGACTCACAGATCTTTTGAATGTTTTTGACTTTGCATTAATACACGCTTTTTTAACTACAGAAAAGACCAAACTATGGTTTGACAATTACCAAGATTATCATCAGAAGACAAAACTCGTTAGGGGTACTATACAGAGAAAACAGAGTCAGGAAAGACGTGGAGTACAGTCTGGGGTATGTGTGGTAGATTTTTTTTTCCTTACAGAAAAACAAAACAAACCTGTAAAACAAAATTGAAAACCTTTTCTACTGTGAACAAGTTCTACTTCTTTAATTACTGTCAAATATTCATTAATCACATTCAAGACATGTGGGTCTGTGTATGTGGATATATATTATTTTGAATAGGCTTTGTCATGGTGTTACGCATCAGCACTGCCTTGTTCTTCCCTCCTGTAAAATTCCAACTGACCAGTGCCTTCCTTCTAACCCATACAGCATCCTCATTAGGCTCTTTTGGATTTCTGATTGCCCTGAGGAAGTTTTATATTTCTCATTCTTCTAACTAGACATCAAACTCTTCTCTCTTGAATGCTTTGAGTCTATACTGGCTCATGACTTCAAGTTAAGCAAATATGTTCTAAGGAAAATATGAATAAGCTGACTTCCTAGTTTAAGAATATTCTAATAAGACTGCTGTAAGTTCTTGCCTTTCAAACAATAATAAAAAAGAAATAATAGTATCTCACGGATGGAGGAGACTACAGGTTTCTCAAGTAGATGTAACAAAGAACTATTTGTCCTGCAACTATGTATGACATTTTGATGGAAGCTGATATCCTGAGTGAAAATTTTTTATAAGCCTAAATTACCTTTCAGTAGTCAGTTTAAAAAAATAAAAAATAAAAAACCCTTTCACTTTACCTGACTACTATCAAGTTAAGAAATTCTTCGATAGTAGATTAATAAAATGTTCAAAAACTAGGAAGCTTTGTTTACTTATATCATTTGTTGAGCTCTTCATTTGTCCAAATAACTACTTTTCTACATTGCTGACAAATTTCTGACAAAGGAATTTGGACTTAACATGAAGAAACTTTTTATTAAATGGAGTATAATATCCAGACTTACAAGGAGATGGATTTGTATTCGAATTTAACAGTCAGTAATAAATAGCTCTGTGGTGTCCATCTCCTGAACACGATAGGAGGCAAAGGATTAGGAGTGATAGGCAATCTCAATTTGACTTCCTAAGTTACACGCAATATCGCTTTAAAAAATATACGTGATCTGCAGCGCCATCTGTTGGGAAAAACTGGCTAGCATAGACAAAATCAAGGAAACAGTAGCCATATGAGTTCATTGGAGGAGAATCATCTACTTAAAATATTCTTTTCTGAGAATCCACTTTAAAGGAAATATTATATATTACTCTGATCTTCGGCTTCTTGTGTATATACTGTTTACATTTTCTATCCAACAAATTATTAGAAACAGAATGCTGTCTTAGGTAATTTAGAAACACAGGTATTTCATAGAATTCATGAGTTCTAGTACCTAAAGTGCTGCTACTTGCTAGTCTACAGTTCTTGAAAAATTTATGTGATTCTGATATTTCAAAAATACATTTACTTTTTTTAACTAATTCAAGAGTAGTTAGAGCTTGAAAGCATATTTTAATTCACTTATCAGCTGAATTAAAAAAAATTAATCCATCTTCACTTCTCAATGTTGTGATAAATTACCTGAAAGCTTCTTTCCACTTGCCTGTGAAGAACGTCAAAGGCACAGATGTTGCAAATAAAACATCAAATGCTCACCTGGTAACTGAGAAATTGAATAGCATTAATTAATATTGTCTGAGAACAAATAAATGCAGGAAATTCCAAATGATATGATTTTAAATGAATAGGATTTTAGAATCAACTAAGGCTATATTTAAACATGGTGAGCACATTAGCACAAGCTGGTGATAGATAAATGAAACTCAAAGATAGTTAAGCTTTGAGTGAAGCATTAGAAATATAGTAAAAGTGCCTCTGCTTACTAATTTTGTGTCAAAGACGGTGTCTATTCAAGTAAAGAAAAATGTTTCAATTATTCTTTCATAGCATATACTTGAGCAATTTAGTAAGGATAATATATGCTGCTTTTTATGTTGTGATTTTAGTCCCAAAATGCCTATAAAACCAGTACTAGCTATACCAGTGTTCTTATGACTGGTAATGAGTGTTTGGGGGATGATTTTTGAAGAAGAGACAGAAACCAAGTTGAATTTGTGCAATTTTATTGTACAATAGGGTATAAACCTTTATACATCATAACATGACAGTAATTTTTACTTTTTTTTTTAAATGATTTGACTAGTTTGTTATAGTATTCTGAAACTCAAAAAGGAGCTAGAATAGGTTAGAATTTTAGTAAATAAATTGATTTATCCACAAAAGGGAGCATTTAATTTTAAATACATTACAGTACATAATACATTAAAAAAATCCTGTAACCAAGAAGGAATTCTGAATGTTTATTATACACATTTTCCTGTAGGTGTCTATTTTCTTCAGTAAGGGAAAATCACATCTAGAGTTAGGGAAATATCTTGTGAATAGGTGTAATAGCCTTAAATGGACAAGAACATTTCACAGGAGGATCTGTATGACTCTGAAGTAAAAATAATCATGGTTGTTTTGTTTTTTTTTTTTGTTTTTGTTTTAGTGTTCTATTTTTCTCTTTTCCCTTAAAAAATGAATTTCCATTGCGCATCTAATGATTGCGAATTAAGTTGTTTTTATAAGTTGTTGGAATTCACTCTGCTGGTGCTTGAGAAACATCTATTGAAGAGTTTGCACTTTACCCAGCATCAGTCAAACAGGAATAGAAAGTCTACACAGGTAAAAATTACAGAAGACCATCAAAGTGAAATATATCTTCCCTTAATAAAGTGGGTCATTCCTGCATTAATTATTAAGATTAGGTTTTTCTCCTCTTCTGTATACTGCTAATATGTTGTGGAGCAAACTAAAGGCCATTTTTAAACTTCAATTCAATTCCGTTACAGATCTTAGTATTTTAAGGTTTGGATAAATTATTTTCTCCTTCAAACTACATACTAGCTGAAATTGTGGAAAGGAGACCTTTATTCAAGCTTTTTCCATGACATGGCAAGTCACGTAAGCAAATATTATAGTTACTTTTTTAGTCTAAAATAGTTTATGTAGAAGTGTCAATCTTTTTCTAAATGGCAGTTAGGAGATAAAGTAATGAATAATACTCTTTAAAAGCAGTCTAGGCAAACAGAACCTACAAACCCTATTATTTTGTTTATTTTCCTCTTTATTTTGGTGTTGTGATTAGTTTTAATTCTAGTTTCTACTAAAAACAGTTTGTAAAGTATTTCAGTCTTTCAGTTTGCTGCTCTAATTTGTATGCAGCTATCTTCAGAGGTTGGGATGAATTCATTTGCTGTGATAAGCAGCAGGTGCTCTGTGTGGTGGCCCTGCCTAAAAGATGTACAATGAGGCTGCGTGTCGTAATCTTAATATTTTCCTGATAAGAATTATCCTATCTTAGTTTAGCTACTATGTTCCTGAAAAATTACATTTCAAAGTCACTTACTTGTGCAGATGGTGCCACAGAAGCTGTATATGTGCTGTATTTGAGCACCTGTGAAAGACAGAGATTTTGTGGAATGAAGAAAAGAAGTTTCTGGCAAACACCACTACGGATCCAATTACCAGAATGTGAAATTTCTATCAGGTGCAGCTGTTTCTCTTTCCTCTATTCTTATCATCATTACCGTGTCCTCCATTTTAAGAGACATGAAGTACAAGCACCCTACATACTAAAACAAAAACAACTGTCTCCCTCCTTTTCCCTGCACCTCTCTATGGCAGGAAGATAAGAATGATTCAGTTTCTTGTTTATTCTCTTCGACAGATCTGCTGTTTAACAGGATATGAGAAATCAGGCAACCTTGACAAACAAGGGTTCAAACTCTCCGTCTGCTATTTGCCATTCGTGGCTACAGTTTCTAAAGCAATCATTATTTTAGTTCCCCAAAATAGATACATAAACTATGGTAGTTATTCTCTTTGCCCTCATAAAACATACACATTATATTGGAATGCTCATATTACTTTTTCTTTGTTTGCAGTATGTGTAGAAATAGATAAATAATGCCTGCAACTTTTCTTATAAATATTTTGCTTTAATATTCGTACGTCTGCATGAAAATATATTTTGTCCTAGTAAATCTGAATATGCTTCTGTTGGTGTAATGTCCTGAGTAAGAGAAAACTAGAAATTAAATACACTCAGTGTATGGTCAGCCAGGCATTGCACCACTGTGAATGTGCCCAGGGTGTGCTATCGTGCTAATGTGTCCTATAGCATCATCATAGATCCTTTAGCAGTCTCATCAGCAGGTGTCTTATAAGGGTGATAGATTTGCACTGTTGGTTTGTGGTGAACTTTTTACAGAACAAAATACAACATGCATTTTTTTGGCAATGTTCTGGGCTCTGTCTTCTGTAGCTCTGCCTAGAGTCAGGGACCCTTGGTGAATATCGCTGCTCATTTCATTCAGACCACCAGACTGAGCTCAGAAAGGTAAAAGACTGTGTAAAGCTGTTTATTATTTTCTTTGATTTTCATCAGGTTTTACCATCTATTGTGAACAAAGTTGTATTAAGCTTGGACTAGTACTGTAGTTATAGGTCTCTCTAAGAATCATTGCAAAGAATATTACACAAAAAATAATGATTTTTAGTATTGATCTTCAAGTGAACCTTGATTATTAAAATAAAAAAAATCTATTTCTATTTATATTTTTCCAAATAGTTGGCATTTTTGTGAATATGCATATATACTTTACCAGCAGACAATATTAGAAACACTTTATAGAGTTTATAGTTTTATTTTCTTTGGTCATATAGAGGCAAAATCTCGAGAACTTCTATAAATGTTTGTTGCAGTACATAGACAACTCTGAATTGTCTGTGTGCTCTACTCTGAGCATTTGCCCCTGGCTGGACTGCTTCAATCCTTACAACAAAGACTATGGTGCTATGTTACTGAAGAAGCGCTGCATGAAATTAAGCATGAGGCACATGCATAATTCTGGAGAATGAGGAATGCTAAAGATAACTGTTCTTAGCACAGCATCACTTGCAGTTGTCAAAATACACATGAATCCCATTAAAAAAATATATCCAAATTGGCTGTGTTGAATTCTGTAACATAGACTGAAAACTACTAGGGAAAAGTAAACAAAAGGATAATTAAGTTAAATGGCAGTACATAAAGACACAAAGATTGTAGGCAAGATAGAAATTGGCTGGAGCTGGTGTTGATTGTCTCATACTCTTTTGATTGCTCCATTAATGATAAAGGAAGTATACAAATGTGAGAATAGAGGGGAGTTTTGTATCACTCTAAACTGGAAGGTGGAAAGATAATGCAGTTTAGATAGGAAAAAAAAAAGCAAAACAGTCTATTTTGGAAAAAAATAACATGAAGGACAGGGATTAGGTTGGACGATTGTATGGTGAAAGAAGGTGATGACAGTACTTTCTAGTATGATGCAAGCACCATGGAGCAATAGCAGGTAACAAAGGGTAACACTGCTTCCACCTGAATCCCTGGGTTAGCTATACCTTGTCACCTGATGCTCAACCATATGTTCAGGCTATGACCTCGCAATTCAGCTGCTATAATGTTACTTCAAAAATGTATGTTTAAATATCTGGGTTTTCAGAAGTAAACATAAAAATGTAATTAAGTATAAAACACAGTAAGGATGAGGGAAAAAATAGAGGCAGGTTTCTGATAAGAAATGAGGTAGTGTAACCAATTTTAAGCATATAGGGAAATAACATGTCACCAGACAAATGATAGTGCCTGTCTTCACTACTTTGGTGAAAACATGCCTGAGGTACTCTGTCATTGCTTCATTCTGGCAAATGACAAATGATAAATACTCTTACTAAAAGTGATTAAATATCTGTGAGAATTGTGGCAATGGTTAAAAAAAACAATCAATCAACCAACGACAACGAAAAAACAGATGAAAGACCTCAGAAGAACTTGATAGTATGATTAGAAACTCAATCTTTTCTTAGGTTTGATTTCCAATCCTTGATCTCTTGACAGTCTTCAGGACTCGCAGTTTCAAGGATTACCATCCCACGTTGTCCAGCATTGTTCCTTCTGCACGTCTTCTCTTCTGTAGAGTGGGCATCTGCATGTCTTGACAGCTGCCTGACCTGAGATAGGCAGTGCCATGGTGAACAAAACTGACTTTTCAAAACCTGGGTTAGGTTTCTCGCAGTTCACATTCCTTCAAAATGTGCCAAATAAGGGGCAGAGATGAAAATGAAAAAATTATTTGCATAAACCTCAGTGTCCTTTGTGAATGTAATTTGAATTCTTCCCATCTAAAAGCAATGGATAGAGCTGGAGAAGACAGCAGAAAAAGGAAGCAGCCATGGCTCAAATTATGGAATGATAACAGGTAAATGAAAAATGAGACTATGATTTTCCTGTTCAAATAGGAGGTAGACAGAGGAGACTAATAACTGAGATGTCTAAAATCTTAAGGGCTGTCAAGAAGCAAGTTAGCCTCTGAACTCACTATTTTTATTTATTTATTTCAAAAAGAGGGGAGAGATCAAATAAGACAAAAAATAGTACCTTCCACTTGCTTTGGGCTTCGCAACAAATGAATTTTAAGTTTTCACTGTGTAAAAAATGTTTGCTTAAAAATAAACTTGAAATATCTTTCTCGATGGAGTCAGAGACAAGAACTGAAAAGAGGAACTGGACAAATATATAATGAAACATTAGTTTGGCTCAGAAATTCCCCAACTTGCAAAATCTCTCAGGCTGAAAAAAACTTGGGAAACAGTTCTTAAAATCTTCTGTGGGCACCTATTGGTACTAGGAACAAACTACTGCGTGGAAAGGGCTCTTGGTCTCTCCAGCGTGGGTATGTTTGTAGTTTTAATGCTGGTGTTTGATAGAGTTCAGGAGGCTGTGAACTATCTTTAGCTTTCATTAATTAGAAAAGAAAGAGAGGTAGTGTATTAATTTACTGATAAAATGCAGCCACGTTAAAATTTGTCTTGAATTCTCAAGATGGCACAGAATATTTATTACCTTCTGCCTTAAACTGTTATATTGGCTGGTCACATAGTCACTCAGTCCTGGTGATGGCTGTGCTCAGCGTGAGATGAGTATATATTCCACTACATTAAATTTGTAAAAGATTTTGAGATTCTTTGAGATGAAATGAGCTATATAAATGCAAGCTGGTATTATATTTGCAAAATGTCTGTGACTGAAAAGATCAATCTTCCAGAAAAATGTCAGTAGAAATAACCAGTTCATTATTTCTGGAGTCTGAGAATAAGAAGGGAATAGGAAAGAAACCCAGAGGACTGGATAAAAGTGATCTGTTTTGGTATCTTTTCCTTCCTGAAAGAAAATGGTGGATTCTAGATAGTATCAAATAATGCCTTGAACATGGCCTTTCACAGTTCATGTACGCTCTTATACTTATATATCATAATCCGTGTTTCTACACGAAGAAATATCGTAACAGTTTTGCACATACGAGACATATTCCAATAAATCTGTGATTAAGTGGTTAAAAGCATTTCAATTTTTGGGAAGTATTATTTAATAATAGAAAAAATCTGCCTATATATATGTTATATATGTTACTACATATATATGTTATATATGTTATAATCTATTAGTTGCCAAGTGTGTAGCTTTTTTCAGCTCTAGTAGAAAACCTGCCCGTTTTCTGTGTGTGGAATCTGAGAAAGTGTTCTCTTCTGAAGTTCTTGCAGCTGTACAAGGAGCTAGGAGGGGATTTTACCAGGACAGCTGGCCCAAACTAGCCAAACAAATATCCAATACCAAATGGCAATGCACTCAGCAATAAAATCTGGGGCGAAGAAAGAGGAAGGGATGAACTGTTGGCATTGATGGTATATTTGTCTTCCCAAGTAACTCTTAGGTGTGATGGGCCTTGCTTCCCTGGAAGTGGCTGAACATCTGCCAGCTGATGGAAGTAGTGAATGAATTCCTCGTTTTGCTTTGCTTGCATGCATAGCTTTTGTTTCGCTTAGTAAACTATCTTTGTCTCAACCCATGAGTTCTCACACTTCAAACTTTTCTGGTTCTCTCCTTCATCCTACTTGGTAAAGTGAGCAAGTGGCCATGTGGTGCTGAGCTGCTGCCTTGTTAAACCACAAGAAGAAAACTGAGAATAGCATGCCAAGCAGATAAGACTGCTTACATTCTAAGATGTTCTAAATCAACTTTCTCCACTTTGGTAGGACCAAAAAGAGAGGCCTGGTGTTTTCTGTACTATATGTAGTATGTGTGCACCATTGAACTGGCTTGTATGCATCAGACATTTTGTGTTTAATGGAAGTATATGACAGATCATGTAGAATAAGTAATACTTGTTGGACATATTAAGAACACAGTGTAGCATTTTAATGTTAAATACAGTAAGCTACTGTCCACAATTGTAGGGCAAACAGGTATTTCTTTCTGAAATTTTCACCTGGACTCAGAAGGCCTGCTACAGCAATTTAGCAGACACTGGAGCAGGTGTAACCTAGTGAGTAATTTGTTATATAGCATAGTTTTTTTTCTATATTGCAAGATAACAAGAACATGTAAACTTCCGATTTCACAGGAAACAAAGCAGTAGAAATGGAAATATGTTTGCAAAAATCTGCAGAATTTGTTTACTGTTATTTGTTAGATCGTTTATTAGTCCTTATTGGTAATTGCCAGCTATTTTTAAAATATTTATATTTCGGAAAGAATTTCAAATATAAGTTCAAATATTGGTTTTATTGGTTTTATGTAGAAAGCAACTTTTGGGGTTTTTTTTTTGTTTGTTTTTTGTTTTTTGTTTTGTTTTGGTTTGGTTTGGTTTTGTTTTGTTACTATTTTCCATTAGAAATTTGACAATAATTATTCTCCAGAACAAAAGTCTTTCATGCAGTCAAATGACAGCAATAATAGTTTCTGAATTACAGGGAAATATTAATTATTAATAAACCTTAGGTTGAAAACTAATTTCTCAGCATGGCTGGTGTAAAGAGCCAATACCATAGAACAACTTCTGTGGAAACTGATATAGTCAGAAAACAACTAGAAAACAGAGTAAAACACCACATAATATTCTCAAAGAAGTCATTGAAAGTTTAATTACTTGAGAAAGAGCATACCTGAAGTCTTTATTGATCTCTGAAGAAGCTTTTGGTTCATTGCACTCTGCAAATCAACTGCTTTTTAGAAATGTTCCATGAAAATCTCTTTTGAATTGCACACAAATTGGTTTTGCAAGTCTTCTGTTGTACAGATTTTTTTATAAATGCAATATGAATAAAAAAATCTTTACATTTCTCATTTGTACTACTTTCCACATTGTCACAGTTTAGTTGATTCTATCACAGGTGACAGGGTTTCCTCCCTCTTTTTTTGTGTTTCCCAGGGAGGAAGAAGTATGAAGAACATGAACAAGATAAGGAGAGATAACTAATTTACTACAAATGACAAAAGAATGTAAGATGATATGATACAAGAAAGAAAAGAGTTACATGTAATAAATCAAGCAAATGAAAGAGAGAGAGGAGTTCTGACCGTGTTGCTCACTGAGCTGCTGGGAACAGAAGAGAGCCTTCTCCCCCATCACTGTGTTATTCTACCTCTTTTACCTGGAATTGGACATCGCGTGGGGAGTATTGGAGACTTCTGGGAACTGTAGGGTGTATCTTCCTATTAGGGAGCCCAAACTCACATAAGAATAACTGATGCTGCTGGGACCCAGGATGTGCAAATAGCTAAGACTGCTAGGATCTGACCCAGGAAAGTGCAGCTCCCCAGCACTATGTTTCGGCACTGACCAGCTTGCCACCCCATGCCATGATATGGAATACTGGTAAAAACCACGACACACATTTTACCAGAATTCCTTATTAAATAGGCTAATCGAAGAAAAATGTATTATTCTGTTGCACTGTATGTCAGCCCATTGATGATGGTGCTCAGCGGCTCAATCTTGGATGGAGATCAGTGACAAGTGGATTCCTCAGGGATCAGTGCTGGGTCTGATGCTCTTTAATGTCTTCATCAGTGTTATGGACAGTGGGATCGAGGGCACCCTCAGCAAGTTTGTGAATGACGCCAAGCTGTGTGGTGTGGTCAACGTGCCTGAGGGACGGAATGCTGTCTAGAGAAATCTAGACAAGCTTGAGCAGTGGGCCTGAGCAAGCCTCGCGAGTTTCAACAAATCCAAATGCAAGGTCTTGCACCTGGATTGTGGCAACACCCACTAGTGTACAAGGTGAGAGTTAAAAGGATTGATATACAGTCCTGCCAGAAAGGACCTAGGGGGCGAGGGGTACTGGTGGATGGTAAGCTGGACATGAATCAGCAATGTGCCTGTGCCCAATGTGAGTGGGGAGGCTTTGGAATAGGTTGCCCAGAGGGGTGGTGCCCCATTCTTGGAGACATTCAGGGTCAGGCTGGGTAGGACCCTGAACAATCAGATCTGACTGAAAGCGTCCCTATTCATTGCAGAGCAGTTGGACTAGATGATCTCTTCTAACTGAAGTGCCTCAGTGATTATGTAATCACATTTCTGATAACAAAGACCATTTGATGTTCTTCAGATCTTCTACCACATTTCTCCTCTCTATATTTTCAATTTCTCTTTCAAAAGAGTGATCAGCGAACATGCAAAAAAAAAAAAAAAAAAAAAGAGAAAGTTGTTAAGGAAAGAAAAGAGCAAGAAGACTGAATTATCCTATAACGAGTTCATGTTGAAACAACTTTGGTTTTTATCTTTTCCTGTGGTGCTCTTCAGAGAATCTCAAAATCCCTGTGTGTGGGAGCTGGGAACTCCTACTTACCATATGGTGATGATATGGAAAAGCTCAAAGCAATTTATGCAATATTATGTATGTATTTTCTTGCTGTTGTTAACTCCAAGATCCAATATTCTGCTAAGATTATAGTCATCTAGGACTGCTCTTTCAGCAGTCTTCTTCACATAGGACTGCTAAGATTTTAGTCCTCAATACCATTCATCCAGAACTATGGAAGGGTTTTTTGTGAGCTTGTTTGAAAACTTGAAATATAGAGCTGAGGCTTTTCAAATCGTGTTTGGCAGCAGATTTATAGTTTGTTGTTGAGGCTGTTTCTAATGTTTCCTGATTAACATCTGAATGACCTTTACATACTGGACTCAGTTTGCATCTGTAATCCCTTAGATTTCCTCTTCAGTCTTTTGCTTGAGACATTGAATGTCTTGGTCTGTTGATCTGTGGATTTTTTTGGGTGGTTGTTTTTGTTTCTGGTTTGTTTTTTTTTT